>NC_047128.1:10666435-10709350 GCF_009829125.3 Periophthalmus magnuspinnatus | reverse complement strand
GAGCACCCTGCCCCGGAGCAGCCCACATACATAACGCGTCTTGGATGCCTCGGTGGGAAAGCGGGCCGGGCGCTGCTGGAACACGGAGCGGCATTGGAACAGAAACCCCCGACAGAGGTCCGGCTGCCCCGCAAACGGCTCCGGATCGGTGCTCCTGGATTCCGGAGGGTAGAGCGGAGCAGCGGTTCCCGCGGCGGCAGCAGCAGGAGAGAGGTGCGTGAGCAGCGTGGTGACCTGATTGCTGAGTTGGGACACCTGCTGCGCCAGGGACTGATTCTGCTCCAGCAGGTTCCGTATGGTCCTCTCGTGCTGACCGAGCACGTCACCGTGGTGAGTGAACGCTTGTTGAAGCGTGGTGTCTGATCTTGAGTCCGCCTGGTCCATTTCTGGCCGGAACGTTCTGTCGTAACCAGCGGGGCGTAAGGACCAGAGTAGCGAGACTCACAAAGTTTTATAATGGCTTTAATCTCAACAAGTGTTCGTAGATCCAACGTGGCTACAATAAATGTTCATAGCAATCAAAGTTCATAGAGATCAGAGTTCGTGGGTCAAACGTAGCTACAATAAATGTTCATCAAAAACAAAGTTCATAGAAGTGTTCATATAGATCAGAGTTCATAGGTCCAACGTAGCTGGGGAGCGTGGGTGCGGGTTCGTGAGCGTAGGGAGACACAGTGCACGGCAGTGAGGATACAGGACATACCAAGGCGGAGGCGCGGGTGCTGGGGTAGTCCGGAGCAGGTTCTGGGACGGATATCTGGAGCAGGACAAAAGGATTCCAGTGAGGCACAGAGGACGAGCATGAATCAAAAGTACAAAGCCAAAAGTATAATCACGTGAAACACGCGGACGTTCCGGCGCCGAGTGACTCGTCCGAACCCCTCTTATCCACGGCAGGTGGCGTTGATTGCGCTGATGGGGAGCAGGTGCGCGTGGGAGGAGTCCGGATTCCGCCCCGCTCCGGAGACAGACAGGTGAGGGAGGGGGGAAGACGAGGACACGGGGAGAGCAGAGCAGGGACCGTGACAAGGACATGACGGGACAGTGGAGGTAGAAGGCGGTAGACATAAAGATAAATGTTTAATATAAAAACAACATGAGCTTGTCTGTGTCAACACGATTCTGTGTGGACCCAGAACACAAACGACACTGTGGTTTATGTTTGACTTTAGGTTAGACTCTGGATTGACACTCATGAGAATGAACGGCCTTAAAGGGACACAAGGGAATTGTGTTTGAATTTCAGTCTGGATTACTCTACAAAACACCTTATTCATATTCAGTGGAACAAATTTTCTGTTGTCTGTTTGCTGTTGATTAAAGGCACACTATACAACTGCAGAGATGTTTAGCTTTGCCTGAGTTGTTTCACAATACGGCATTAATTGGTGAATGAATTTGCGAAGTATGTAAACACTTAACATTGCTTCACAATTTGGCCCATCACCTCTAAGAATAATCTCTGAGAGAATCTCTTTGTTTTTTTTCCTCAGACTATTGAAATCTACAAAAAAGGGCACACTGCTCGGGAATCTTGTTGTGAGGCTGTAGTGCTAACTGCTGTACCTGCTGAATCAAATATTAGGTAAAACAAGATTACAAAGTTGGGGTGGACCTCTGGACTGGGTCATAATTTCAGACCTGGAATCGCCAATCTCTGCTGAACTAAAGATAAATGGTAGCTGTTGAACTTGAAAACTACCACTTAATGATATCACAAGGTCATTTTGAGCTTGAGATATAGACAGACTAATAATAAACTCAAACATGTGAGAATGAAACAACACAACTCCAGGTATGTTTTTGAGGAGGCAATAGCATTATAACAAAACAAAGCTCACAAGAGTCAATTTTGCATAATATAGGACCTTTAAAACATTTTTATAGGTCAGAGTTCATGCTGGCTTTGGGTCGTGTCTCTGGCTCTGGAGTCTCAGCGTAGTTGATCCGTGACTGGACGATAAAACAAGAGGCAGGTTTAGAGTGTATAGTTTCCTGCTTAAACCCAGAGAAACTGGACTTTAGCCCTCAGCCTGTCTCAGCTCAGTCTTACATAAATGTGTATACATCTGCACCAGCACACACCATCAGCTTTTTATTCGTTATATAAGTCCAGAGAATGAAGAACTGGACAGAGGGAGAGAAAGAGGGAGGTTGTTGTTTGGCTATGAAAAATGGTTACAAATTACACTGATAATAAAGTCTGTTAAAGCTGCACTATGTAACTTTTCTGCTTGTCTCCATGGCGATGTTCCGCAGTATGCTTATCTATCTTGCATTTATTCTTTTGCTTGTGTCGTTATTGCCAAAAAATACATTCAAAAACATGGATTCTTACTGTGAGCTAGGTTTGCCTATATATATATATATATATATATATATATATATATATATATATATATATATATATATATATATATATATATATATATATATATATATATATATATATATATATGCTAGGTTCGCCTATATATATATATGGCCCAGTGATCCGTGTGATGTTCCTTTCAAAGTTATCCATTGAAACAGCGATACAGGATTTTGGCTAATCATTCCAGAGATTCTATAAGCTAACGTCTTACATAATGCATAATATTATTCTTGTATATGTGGCAGAGTGTTGATTATCTGAATGTTGGCACTTCGAATCCAGCTCTCGATCTCCATCATTGGCCACAGGCTGGCGGGGCTATTTCAGCTCCCACAGATGAATGCTGTCATTGTGTCTTTGGGCAAGACACTTAACCTACCTCACCCCCAGTGTCTGGGTACACTGGTGTGTAGGATGTAAAGCTCTTTGAGTGTCTTGAGGGTGACTTAGACTTAAGTGGAATGTACATGTTCTCCCTGTGTTATTGTGGCAGAGTGGTTATCCTCCCTCCTCCCTCTCACTAGGAGGTTGTGGGTTAGACTTCCAATGTCTCTTAATGGAGTGTGCAAGTTCTTCCTGTGTTACTGCAGCTGTCCTGTCTTCTCCCTCTCACCAGGAGGTTGTGGGTTAGATTCCTGATCTCTGTGAGTGGAGTGTGCATGTTCTTCCTGTGTTACGGTCACAGAGTGGTTGTCCTGTCCCCTCCTTCTTACCAGGAGGTTGTGGGTTAGACTCCTGATCTCTCTGAGTGGAGTGTGCATCCCACTCTCCCTGTGGCAAAGTGGTTATCCTGTCTCCTCCTCTCAGTAAAATAAATAAATCAGTTCATTTATACAAAACTTGTGGTGCATTCAAGAACAGCCATAACCATAGAAGATGTGAGCTTTGATGGTTTTGTGTGAACACGTTTATTCTGTGCTCTGAGAGAGTTGACACAGCGCCAACACGTCCGCTGTGACCCTGAACCTGCCCTGCCCAAACACATTGTTTTGTCTGTATTGAATTATACCTCAGTTTTTCAAGTGACAAGGATCAGACATCACAGAGAAGGGAGAGTTTAGACTTTTGTAAACCTTTTATACAACTTAGCTTCAATAATTTCCATTGTATACATTAAAAAGTTGTAAAGAAAATAATCATTCAAGTATAAAAATAATAATACGACGACGAAGACAAAGATGAAGAAACACTGATAAAGCCTAATCTTTTGTCTTGTTGCTAGTGATACATTTCAAGGTTTTGAGTTTAAATGAAATCTATCTTAGAAGACTTTGAGGAGTAAAAAACATAATTATTTGGCAAATAAAAATATTTGACAACTCTATTATTTTACTAAATTGATATTCAAAATTGTATTCCTTTTTACAGCTATTTCCTGTCATTTTCCCCATTTTCCCCATTTAAAAAAAAAAACAATCTGCTGATATTAAACTATGAGAAACATTCAGCACATGTTGCCTACTATCCCACCTGTAGACTGTATATATAAATGGAGATAGTTAACCTGCTAGCCACAGTGTTCCAAATACAAAGTGAGCATGAATGCACCGACTCACTTTACACTTTTCACTTTACATTAGAAAACTGTGGCCCCTCTCTCTGTTACTGCTGCTGTCAGGCTTGTCATTTTGGTCTTGAAATGTTCTTATTAACCTACATGATCTTGTTTTGTTTTTGTTTTTTTAAATTTTGCTATTGTGTCTGTAACTCAAGATATGAACATTAATAACAGACAAATCAGGCGCCTACTTTCCCCGAGGTCACTACTGCTAGTGTTAGCAACAGGTGTGATTAACATTTCCTTGCATTACCTTCAATTGACTCTATGGTTGCTATGATACTTGCAGGCGGAATTCCAAATATGCAACTTAGCTCAAAATTAGGCCCTATAACTCCTAGCTTCATTTGACTGGAGCCAAACGCTATGGGTAACATCACACTCACTTAGTCCACTTCTTTATACAGTCGATGGTCCCACCATACAAAGTAAGAATTAGTGAAAAAAACAGTAAACCTGCACATACAGTGAAAGGGACCATGCAGCTCAACTTTCAGTGCTGTCCCCAAAAACACTGAACCCAGTCCCCAGACACCATTACTCTCCCCATGTTTAGACCTGTTGTTTAGTCTGTACATTTGATAAACACGTCAGACTTGGGCATGGCCACGTGATTTATGCAAACACGCCTGTCAAAAAAAATCCCTAGTCGACGTTTGGTTTGGTGTTTTTTTGACCTGGTTCGACCCAGACGTCCTCTCAGAGCCACAAGAACCAAACAGAGCCTGCTGCTGCTGCGCTGGGCATGGACTGACCTCACCTCACAGTCTGGAGCTGCTCTGGAGCTGTGGGCCACAGAAACACTCAGGGCAGTTTAAACAGAGTGCAGGGTAAACAAGAGACACAGGACGTCAAGGCAAACACTCATTCAGAAAGAAACGCTTCAGTCAGGAGCCTAGGCTGTGTTATGTTTTGGCACTTTTCCTCCCTGTATTATATATATATATATATATATATATATATATATATATATATATATATATATATATATATATATATATATATATATATTTTTTTTTTTTTTTTTTTTTTTTTTTTTTTTTGTCCAGAGAACTTATGTATATTTTTGTGCTGTTTTGATCCTGATACTTTTTGTTTTGGGCGCCCAGGAGAAAAGTTTAGCCAGGAGAAAAGTTTAGAAGGAGGCAAGTGAATAATAAACAAATTATAAATTATAATGTTTGTGCTTCAAGGAGCTCCTAAACCATGTTCTAAACATGTGGCTCATTCATGACAGTTGGGCTTGTTCACATCGCTCACATGCTTGCTCATGTTGTACCATGTGACCGCTCTAATCAGTTAGCGCTTGAGCTTAGCTAAGAAAAAGTTCATGGTCTGAAAATAGGTAAAAATTGCCATAAAATCGGACCTTTGTGAAATCTCTAGGTGCCCTGTCAGTCCCTGTAAGTCCCTGTCAACTGAACACAAGCAGTTTGTGATTACATTGCGCTGTATGAGAAAAATCCTTTCTGGGCAAGAGTTGAAGTACCAGTGAGCCAACAGTCCAACTCGAGACAGCTTTAAGCAGCAGTACCCTATCCAGTTATTTTAATAGATCCATAGTCAAAAATCTTTTTGTTTGTCCTGATGACTCCAGATGGCCTGTTTTTCGCTCTTTATTTTGTGCATAGTATCTGGGTTCTTTCTTTGTTAGGGACAGCACATCGTCTGTCGTTACTTGGGCACAGGCTTTAGGTTATTTTTCTACCTCTTTAAAAAATATCATCAAAGAAAAATCTGAAAGTGTTAAAAATATAAAACGCAGAATTTTTAAGTTAGCTTCCTGTGTCCTTAATACATATATTTTGGTCTACTTTTGAGTCATAATATACTGTATATATAAATAGACATACGCTCATGATTTTGGTCTTAAATTGTTTGTATTAACCCACTCTACATAATACATGATTTTTTGGGGGGTATTTTTTAGCGATTTTGTCCCTAAATCAATGAACATTAAAAACCAATCAGCTGGCTGTTTTCCCTAAGGTCGCTCTCGGCATTGCCAAGCACCCACTCCTGGCCAAACCAGCGGTGCAGGTGGGAAGGGGCAGTACCTTTAACACCCTTGCTTCTAATTGGCTCTTTAGTTACTATGATACATGCAGTCGGATTTCCAAATATCTCCAAATTCGCTCCTGTAACAGCTAGTCTCAATGAGCTTCATTTGACTGGAGTCAAACGCTACGGGTGACATCACACTGCATCTAAGGTCAGATGCTAAAAGTTGCTTTACATTTTTGTATTATTCATTCACTCCACACCAAGACTCACACACCACTTTTAAACTGGACCAAGGGGGAAAAGTGTCTTGCTAAAGGGCAGAACAACAGATTCCACTAGAGCCACTGCTAACCACACTGCTGTGGCTGGTATTCCCAGTGGTCTTCCTTCTAAGTACTGACCAGGCCCAGCTCTGCTCAGCTTCAGAGTAAATATAAAATACCTCCAGCCAGTGTACAAAACATTGACATGCAGTGCAAAGAGGAAAATGGTGACTTTGCCGAATCTATTTTTGCCCCAAATCTGTTGAAAATGAGCCATAAAGACTGAAAGTATCATCTTCTTGTTTCTGGTGCTGTGACAGTTGAGCCCCTGCCTGCTGTTTGTGCTGACAGACACAAACCTGAACATCTGGCCACTCTCACTTCTGTTTTCTCCTCTGTCCAAGTCCAGCGCCACAAAGGATCATGGGAAATCAGCCTGTCAGCAAAAGACTGTCCTCTTGTCCATGCTGGGGTCAGAGGGGGTAGGAAAGTATACTGAACTAAGAGTACTGGTAAAACAAGATTACATAAGTAGAGGTGACTGACAGGTGGGTTAGCCATTGAGGGACATGCATGGTCTGTTGGTATCAAAACAAATATAGCTGCTTATGAGGAAAAAAGAAAAAAATAGCACACACATTTCTGCAGAGTCAGTGAGTGAAGCCTAAACTCTGTCCATCTAAAAACATTGCAAAAATCAAAGGTATATCAAAGGTATCAAAGGTAAATTCAACCATGCATTTGTCGGTTAGACTACTGTGACAGCCTGCTCACTGGCTGCTCACTCAAATCTGCGTTAAGACAGCTGCAGAACACTCCAGAACGCTGCTGCTTGAGTCCTGACTAAAACCAGGAAGTACAAGCACATACGTCCTGTGCTCAGGTCTCTGCACTGGCTCCTGTGGCTCAGAGAATATACTTTAAAGAAGCTCTGCATGTGAACAAGTCTCTCCATGGCCTGGCACCAAAGTACATCTCCCATCTCGTACTTCAGGGTCTGGCCTCCTGTTGGTGCCCAGATTCAGGCTTAAACCAGGACTAAACATGGGGAATCAGCATCTCAGTTTTATGCAGCTAAAACCTGGAACAGTCTTCCTGAAGATGTGAGACAGGTCTCTACTTTGACAATGTTTAAATCCAGGCTCCAAACGGTTTAGCTGTGCATATGACTGAAAGGTTTTTATTCTGCACTCTTCTCTTTTAATGATCATTTTATGATGATTATTTATGTTTTGATTTGTTGTATTGTGATTTTAATGTCCTTCTTATTCTGTGAAGCCCTTTGAATTTCTTTGTGTATGAGTTGTACTATACAAATAAACTTGCCTTGATCCATATTTGATTTTGGATGTTTTGCTTAAAGTGCAGCCTCAGACAAACACTGAAATGGGAAGTGTGGAGAGTCTGTTTTGGAAAAATTGAAACAGGAAGAGGTTGATCATTGCTCTGGAGGAGAGTGTTTGAGCTGGAGACTGAAAAAAATAGCATTATCTTTTCAAACCAAGTGTCATTAACTTCAGGTCACAGCAAGTTCATATCATTCAGTATGATTTGATTTTTAAAGAGAGAGTATTATGCAAAAATATATATTTTCTTAAAGCTTTCTGGCATGTTATATTGTTATTCCCTCATCAAAAACATGCCTGAAGAGGTTTTAGATGTCGTCCATGCCTGTTTGAGTAATTTAGCGATCTCTCCTGGGCCCTATTCAAACCCTCTTTATGGTTGGCTGTAAGATTCTGTGCAATGCTCAGCTCCCACATGACAATTTTCCATAAATAAGCAGGATACAAAACAATTTGCTACAACTTCACAAACTTCATGCGATGTGCAGTAGATTCATCAGCAAAAGAAGGGGAGACTCAGAGTGTTGTTTTGGGCCAATATAGCACTTTCAAAACAATAAAAATCCATATGAGATTACACTAGCTTTATGAAAAGGAATCTACCTCTAGCTATGTCACCAATACACAAAATTCCATCTAGAAAACATGGACAGTTTACCTACAAGGATCACCTTTGCCTGTTTGATCAACTGAACAAACTAAAGTGGTGTCATAGATTATTACTTAAAAGTGATGAAAAATTGGGACAGTTGCCATGGCAATGACACTTAAAGAAACAAAAAAACAAACAAACATTGTATAGGTAAAAAGTGATCAGAATGTGTGAACAGGAAGCTAAAACTAAAGTCTTGGCCTCATTGGAGTTACATTTAGTTATGTCACAGTTACTGCCCATCTCCAACCAAGAAGTCAAATTATAAACTTCACCAATTGTCAAACTAGGGAAAATATCTTAAAAATATGTATGTTAAAGATGCCATACCCGATTTTTTACAGAACTAGTTCATTTCAAACAGTTTGTGATGAGGTTATAAGCACTTTTCAAAAATTTCAGAGACCAGAGCGGAGTTTTACTGTCACAGAAAAGCTAACAACAGCTAGTATGCTACCATATGCTTCTTAATTCTCTGATAATAAAATGCTTGGATGCAGACAGTATATAGCTGACGTTTTTTAACCTTAAGATATGCTTATGCAATATACCTGTACTGTTCAAATTCATGGAAAGAAAATTGCGATGAGTTCTAGTGAAATGAGTGGTCTAACTTGTCTGTTTATCTACAGCGACCCATGACCTTTCTGTGACCTCATAAACAGCCACACACAATTAAAGGCTTTCAAAAGGCCAATATTACGATATTTATTATCTATGTTATAATGTGGGTTCCTCATCACAAACAGACTTGGAGTTGTGTTTCATTCATCACACATGTTTAACACACATACCCTGCATACTTAAAGTTCTTCTCTCAAAAAGAAAACACTCCTACCTTCCACCTTGTGATGTCATATAGTAGTACAGGAAATGCTCCACTGTGTTTTTAAACTCCATACACCTTCACTAGAATAATTTCAGCCCTTGAATTGCCAATCTCTACTGAATTAAAGGTAAAATGAGCTGTTAACTTGTAAACTACCTCTTTATAACATCATGAGGTGGAACAGAGCGTTTTGAGCTTTGGAGATGTAGACAGGCTAATAATAAAGAGTTATTCAAACATATGTGAATGAAACAAAACACAACTCCAGGTATGTTTTTCATAAGGTAACAGCATTATAACATGGCTTAAAGCTTACAAGAGGAAAGTTTGTGTAATAAAGGACATTTAACTATGTTTTAACTATGTATTTATTCATCCCTCACAAAACACTCCAAAAAAGAGTGATCCATCAGGACTGCCTGGAGCTACCTAATGTGATGTGGCAATGCAGGTTGGACTAGAATCTTCTGCTTTGATTTACGCTTGTGTTGAGATGTGAAGAGGACAGGAGCCAATCAGAGTGCAGGGCTGAGGCTAAGCTAATAGTTGAGTTTCGTTATTCCTAGTAGTTTCTGTGTAGTGGGGAATAGTCAGATACAGATAGAGTGTGTCTTAAAACAGGATAAATAGAAGTGAAAGCCATTCAAACAAGTGCTGATAGAAAGTGTGATTTATGTAAGAATGGGGCAGAGAAATCATTAAATAATGTAGTTTCTGGTAAGAATAGACTAGGCCTTCCAAGCAATCTGACCTGACCCACAGCCTATCTTACAAATATTCAATTCAAATGTATTTCTACAGCACATTTAAAACAACAGCTGACCAAAGTGCTTCACTTAAAAGTCAACAAAACATAAATATCCAAATAACACGAAGTATAAAACACCAAGATATCATGTTTAGCTAGTATTAAATGCCAGGGAGAAGAGGTGGGTTTTCAGCCTAGTCTTAAACTGTGTTAAAGACTGAGAGGATCTGACAGGCAAAGGGCACTGTTCCATAGTGTAGGTGCTGCCACAGAAAAGGCTATGTCACCTCTGGTCACCTGCCTTTTGAACCTCCAGTGGACCAACGCTCTACCAAGTGAGCAACTGTCGCCCAAACATGCAAATAACAAAACAGATGTGTTGCCATTAATTTTTAATCTAGTCATAACTATTGTGCAATTTTGACAATTTTTGGGCCTTGTTTACTTCACGGTTGCTAGGTAACAGTTATGGAATCACCTCTATGTGTGTCTGCAGCCAGGGTCCAACCAGGAAGTAAAACTATAAACTTCACCAAAATCAAGCTTCCACAAAGTGCAGTCAAGATTTTGTATTAAATCTTAAATATAATAATGTTTTGTTTTAATGAATCTAATTTGTCATATACACTGCACCATTTTGCTTCTAAGTTAATAGCTGAGTTTCTTATGTAACATTACCCCTCTGGCTTCTGTGTGCTGGTGACAGATGCTAGTAGAGTGCACAGTACTGATTTGTATCTGAGTCTATGGTTCACAGACAGGAGAATAAGGGAAGTTTGGACACATCACACTTCTCTTATTCACTTTCACTCAAACTAATACCTCGTGTAATTCCTGTCTTTGGTTTTTCTTTCAGTGTCTGTCTGAACTTGCTGGATACTTAAGAAGAGATAGATACAAAAGCTAAATTTGAAAGTTCCACATGCCAACTTGAATCTTTTGGTTGGTTCCTTTCATTGCAGCCACTTCACTCTAAGTATTGGTGCACCAAAACACTGTACGTTTAGGCAAAAAAAGACAAAAAAAAAAAACACTCTCTGGTTCATGGGCAAACGCTTAACCCACTACACCGCTGTCGTCTCTAACGTCACATGCTTCAACTGCATTAGACAGAGTGCAGAATTAGTGGCAACGGCAACTTTATTTCAATATAATGGCACCAGTAACGCAACATAAAGGACAGTTCAAATATAATGAAAGCTCTACTATGTAACTTTTCTGTTGCAGTGTCCACCACCTGCTTGTCTCCATGGAGATCATTGCTTTGCCTGAATGTTTCATAGTATGACATTAGACCTATACATTACCATGGACTTACAGCTCAGATCTATTGTGACTCTGCTCACAGTAAGAATGCATGTCTTTGATATATTTTTGAGCAATAAAAACACGATTGATAAGTTTAATGTCACTGATCATTCTAAAAGCAATAACTTTAATAATCTCTGTTGAAATAAGCACGCGCTGGAAAAGTTACTTTAATCTGTTAAATTATGTATCTACATAAATAAATGGTAAGCAGATATAAGGTTAAGATACACTTTATTGTCCTTGTCCTCTGCATTTGACCCATCCTTCAAAGCCGCTGGGGCACCTCATCAGGAGCAGGGACCCATCATGTAAACGTGTAAACTACACACAGATGCAGTAAGAACGCGCAAACTCCACACAGACACAAGGAGAACATGCAAACCGTACCCAGACAGAGGGAGAGCATTCAAACTCCATAGAGACACAGCGACAACATGCAACTCCACACAGAAAGGATTGTGTAGTGCTGGCCACTCAACCACCATGTTGCTGTATATGTATGGTAAAGGCCTCTGTATTTGACCCATTCTTCAATGCCACTGGGAAAACCTGTAAGGAACAGTGAGTCATAACAATGAAGTGCTTGCTGCAATGATTACAGTTGCTCAGTTGGAAGGTTGGCAGTTCAAATCCAGCTCTCAATGTAAACATCAGTGGTTGAGGGACCAGATCCAGTGTGGCCATTCTAGGTCCCACAGATGAATGCTGTCCTTGTGTCCTCAGGCAAGACACTTAACCCACCTTGCCTCCAATGTCTGTGTAAACTGGTGTATGAATATGTGTGTAAATGGGTGAGTGGCTACTTGATGTAAAGCGCTTTGAGTGCTATATAAAAATGTGGCCATTTACCAGTTTCTCTTGTCCAGATCTTGAGTTGGGATCGTGGTCAGGAGATCCTTACTGGAGGATTAGTCTATACTCTAACACAGTGGTCCCCAACCTTTTTATCACCGCGGACCGGCAAACGCTTGAAAATTTTACATTATTCTGTATTTTTTCTATAGTTGAATTGTTTCCAGAGGCCAGTGGAGCACTGGTGGTGCACTTTGGTTTTATTTCTCTGTGCTCAGGGACTTTCTGGGAGTGTGTCCATTAAACACAAGCAGCATTCCTCCACATTTGTACTCAGGGCTCCAGATCCCATGGGCCACCTCTTCATGATTTAAACCTGATACAACAGCACAGAATCAAGATAAAGCTCCATGTGCTTCAACAGCCCACTATTATTCATGCAAGTGAAGCACGATCAGGGTTTTAACATGTCTCACACACACCATTCCACCTCCACAGCACTCGTCTTCATTATGACGCTAACACTAAACCTTTTAAGTGTGAAAAAGTTAATATGAATTCATGAACAGAGAGACCTACATTGTTTTTGACCTGCTATAATAAACTTAATCTAGTATATGTAAATGACTGGGGAGCAGTGGTGGAAGAAGTACTCAGTGTTGTTACAGAAGTACAGATACCGGAGCAAAAAAAACCTCATCAAAGTAAAAATACCACATGAAAAAAATCTACTTAAATAAAAGCATTAAAGTACCTGTTTGAAAATGTATTTAAAGAGTAAGAAGTAAAAGTATTTCTGGACGATTTTGAGGTCTTATAAGCTATTTTTGTTTTGTTCAAACCCTCAGCCTTTTCAGCAGATTTCCCTCAGTCCAGTTCTACTTCATTAATATATATATATATATATATATATATATATATATATATATATATATATATATATATATATATATATATATATATGTGTGTGTGTGTGTGTGTGTGTGTGTGGGGGGGTGTGTGTGTGTATGCGTGGCAAGGCATGTCACACACGTTGCTTATGTATAGTGTGTCAGTGAATGACTTACAATTTTAAAAACATGTCAAGTTTAAATCTACTGCATTAACATTATTATTGTCCAAACGAAAGATCGTGACTAATTTTATCGTGACTAAAAGGCCCCCCACAGTCATGACACCACTACAGCCAAAGGTCAAACTGTGGAGCAGGTGACCCGGTAAAAGGATATGGACACAAATTTCGACTCTGCTCAAAACTTTGCTGCCAACCGTGAGGCCGTGTATCAGAAGAGGCACCAGACCCACACTGCCTCAGGAGACCTCTGAGACTCTAAGGTTTTACTCTGGTTTCAACAAATACCTTTTAGCCTTCTGTTTGTTGTCCTGACTTGAAAGTGTTTGGAAGTGCATTTGTTAAGAACAAAAATGCATTGGCAGATTGTGAAATGCGCGGGCAAGCTGATTGGCTGACACCAGCCAGCTGCAGATACCAAGCTCCAGTGTTATGACCAAGGACCAGAGCCACTCCTGAACTGTTTCAGCACCTACCATTGGGTCAAAGACCAAAACATACAGAGACAGCTTTGTCCCTGCAGCTATTGTATTTTTGAAAAAGGTCACTCAGTGCAATTAAAAATCATATCCATTTTGTCTATTGAACTGAAGGATGAGCGGCTGAACATCTTCATTCTAAAACTTTATTTGACAGAATATATATATATATATATATATATATATATATATATATATATATATATATATATATATATATATATATATATATATATATATATATATATATATATATATATATATATATATATATATATTTATTTTATTTTTTTTTTATTTTTTTTTTTTTTTTACTATGGATCACAGCTGGACAACTGAGGTATTACATAGACATCTTAGTTCACATGTGTCAAACTTAAGGCCCATGGGCCAAATGTGGCCCTCCACATCATTTTATGTGGCCCTTGACAGGATAAATTAAAAGGTCTGATGGTTTTAAAATATCATTTTATCAGGAGATATGCAGTTACACAGCCATATTTTTACATCTAGGCAAATGTATATACAATATTTGTAACTTACATAATACAGAAACAGGTAATTAACAAGTTAAAAAAGTAGTTCAATTTATTTTACATCTGGCCCTTTGAGGGTTGCCATTTTGCTGATGTGGCCCTCGGTGAAAATGTGTTGGACACCCCTGTCTTAGTTAAAGGCCCTATATTACACAAACTTGATGGCTTTAGCCATGTTAGAACAATTTTCCCTCAGGCTTCGATCAGTCAGCTTGAATGTTTGAATGTTCCTGCTATTTTCTGTGTGCTTCTCATAACCCCCTAACCCTCAAAACAAATTCCACAATGAACACAATGAACAAATTTTCAACTTCATGAATTGTAGAGAAACCCGACAAAGTTCCTCTTTTTGCTCGGTCCCTAAACATCTTCTCCTCTTCGGCCTGCTTCCTCCTCTGTTCATGTTGGACTGTAGTGTGGGAATGAGCACCCAGAGCTGTGAAGTCAAACTTGGCTTCACTGAGTCCTGTCAGAAGCTCACACTTACACATGTCTCTTATCTGATTCTTCTGCCTGTGAACCGTCCCAGACCATTATTCAAAGATGAGGCTCATTTATACAGATTTAAGTTTGCAGACGGAGCGTGGGCCCAGTTAAAAATGGTGGTTCCGATCAGGGCACAGCTCCAGTGCTTTGAATGGAGTTTAATGAACAAATGGCATCTGCAGAACATCAATGGGAGGAACAGATGAAGATAAGGCTCATCTAAAGGGCTTTTGGAGAACTATAGTTTCTAATAATACTATCACTACTAATACTGCTACTATAACTGCTCAGGTTACTGCTTCTGCTCTCCCTTCTTACTACTCTTTTAACAACTATTAGTACTTCCAATGCTGCTGCTAATATGAGTCTACAACTCCTAAAATAGCTTGAGGTCCACAACCATTAAAGTAATCTAAATAAGGGGCAAAAGGGAGATTCGGTTCAGTCATAAACTGTTTTGAACAATACTGAACATAGACTGGATATAGAAGTGGACTAAGAGAGTGTGACGTCACCCATAGCGTTCGGCTCCAAGCAAATGAAGCTCACTGAGGCTAGGAGTTATAGGGGCCAGTTTGGAGCCGAGTTCCATATTTGGAATTGTGGGTGCTTTACAATGCTATCAATCAAACCTCCTGCTAATGCTGAGCTAGATCATGAAAAGAAGGAGCCTGATTTGTCTATTATTAATGTTCATATAATCTTGAATTATGGACACAACAGCGAAATAAAAATACAAGGATCATGGAGTGGGTTAATACGAACATTTTAAGACTAAAATGATGAGGCTCACTGCAGCAGTCACAGAGAAAGGGGAGACCAGTTTTCAGCATTAAGTGAATTAGAAGTGAATTAGTGCCAGAGTTGATGGCACTGAAAGCGCGCCCATGCTCACTTCCTATTCAGAACGCAACTAGCTGGTTTGCTATGTCCATTTATATATACTGTCTATGGTACTGATGAAGAACTAATCTCTGGTTAAACATGAAAGTGTACCTAAACCACAAATAAAAAATAAAAAAACATTTGAGATTATTATTAGTGTATACAGTGAAATTATTTAAAGACTTAAAGATGTCACAAGAAACAGTATTCATACAATACTGTTTCATATTGTCACAACATTGTGATGATCTAGCCTGTTTGAACCTTTCTGCCTGAATATGATAATTTTTACACATGTTGTAAACATCCCACATTGTAACCAATTCCCATCCATTCCTGCACTTGTTTTTTATAAACATTCTCTCATAATTGATATTTTGCAGCTGATGTCACCAACATTCCCAGGGATGTGCTGCTAGAGGCACTGCTCTGTCTGAGACTTTTTTTAGACTTTAATTTAAGTTTTATTTTAACACAGTCTGACCAAAAATAATTTATTTAGCTGGAACTACAAAAGGTGAAGTGATTTGTACTGTTATTCTCTATCAAATAACATTGCAGTCACAAGCTAGCTAGCATTAGCTAACAGTTTTTCAGTCAGTCACTCTCACCTTCTTGTTGTAACTCAAACAGGACCATGAATGCTCACATTGATCACAGACTCTTGAAAAGGTTTTGTTTAAATCCATTCTGCATTTAAAAAAAAACTTTACAACTTTTTTGACAGTGTTTGCTAATGTGTGCATTGTGACACCATGGTAACCAACCAAGTGAATCACAAAAAAGTATCAGTACATTGCAGTGACATCACATTGGGGGTCTCTATATGTATGTGTGTGTATATGTGTATATGTGTATATGTGTATATATATATATATATATATATATATATATATATATATATATATATATATATATATATATATATATATATATATATATATATATATATATATATATATATATATATATATATATATATATATATATATATATATATATATATATATGGCAGAATGTTAACTGTGATCAATACAAACATTTGTGGTCCTGTTTAGGAGTTCAGGATTTTCAACAAAATGGTGAGATTGACTAACTCAAAAACTGTTGGCTAATGCTAGTTAGCTTGTGACTGTAATGTTATTTAGGATGGACTTATTGAACAGCTCAAATCAGCTCACCTGTTGTAGTTCTGCTGAGTCAGCTCTTTATGGCCAGATTGTGTTAAAAGAAAGCTCACATTAAAGTTTAACTTTAGTTCTAGATCCTCAGACAGAGCTAGAAAAGAGTTAGAATCACACCCCCAGAAAATGTTGATAATATCAGCTGCAAAGGATCAATAGGCAGGGAAAGTGTCTTGCCCAGTGACACAACAACAAGCACGCACTGCTCTGAGTGGAGTTCAAATTGTTGACCATCAGGTAAGTGGACACTTCAAGCGTTTACTTTTCTCTGTCTATTTGGCAAACATCCCAGAATGACTTTCTTTCACTTTTGCTTCAAAATAACTAAAATCAGAATTAGAAAGTATCAACTGACTAGAGGTTGAAGGGCAGCCAGAAACTATAAGAGTAATGTTACTTTAAAAAATATTACTCAAGTAGAAGTACAAAATGGTTCTTTAAGAAATTATTCAAGAAAGGAAAGAAAAGTATTTGGAAAAAATACTACTCAAGTAAGAAACCAGATTTATATTTGAAAGTTAATGAGAAGGACTTCAATAAAAATGCTGCTCAAGTAGGAGTAAAAGTATGCTTGGGTAAATAGTAAATATAATTGAGCACTACCCACCTCTGAGTTGAAGAAATATAGGTTACCCATCATTCAAGTAGACCTGCAATTTAAAAGTAGCAGTGAGGCATACCCATTATGAGGGGTAGCTGTATTGCAGAACTTCATTTTAAATAGTTTGCAGTGGTCCAAATTGATTTCTCTCTTACCTTGTGCATTCTGACCATCCTAATTATTCACCATGATGAGCACTTTTCAAAACTCTCAAATGCAGAGTTTTGCTGTGACGGTAAAGCAAAACAACAACTAGCATCCTAAAATGCACATCCTGATTCTTGGGCCATAAAATGCTTTATAATTAGATGCAGATATATGCAGCAGACTTATTTTGACCCCAAGAGCTTCTCATGCAATAATGCTGTACTGGGACAAGACAAATTATGCTCAGATACAAGGGGAAAAAATCAGGTACAGGGCCTTTAAAGTTTGACAGTTTATTTAAACTATTTTGACAATAAAATCCATTCATCACTTCCAGTACAAACACCAAATTTCACAGTAATGCACCAGTGTGTCAGCTGACAGCAGCATTTCCATAGAGACCAGACCCACACATTTTTGTCTAAATATTCTCATTACTGACCCTGTTACCGTGAGTCACTTTGAGCAGAGGAGCAGGCAGGGAACGTCTGGTCTCAGCAACCTCCACAAGAATGTTCATGGGATACTTCCATCTGAGAGCAGAAATGTCAGATATAAATAGAACACTAACAATTACTATAGCAACATCTGTTTATTTAAAGAGGCTCTATCTAACTTTTTTGGAAGAGGGTCTACTACCTGCTTGTCTCGATGAAGATCTTATTGCTTTGTCTGGGGGAGTTTGCAGTATGACATTAAAGTCATCTATCTCTGTGAAGGCAAGCAAGAGGTGCTACCAGGCCAATACCAGGCCGATTTTCGAGGTATTTTTGAGCTAGATACATTTATTGCAACACTATGGAACCTTCCAGTTAAAGCAGTAACATCTCCATAGAGACAAGCAGGTGGTGGACCCTCTACCAGAAAAAATGCATAGGTGACAGTAGCTCACTTGATAGAGTGTTTGTCCACTGATCCGAAGGGTGGCAGTTTGAATCCTGCTCTCAACATAAACATCATTGGTTGAGTGGTCAGATCCACTGGCCCACAGGTTGATAGTGTGATTCCAGCTCCCACAGATGAATGTTGTCGTTGTGTCCTCGAGCAAGACACTTAACCCACTTCACACTCGGTTTCTGTGCACACTGGTGTGTAAATGGGTGACTGGTTCCTTGATGTAAACCAATTTGAGGGCCTTGAAGGTGGAAAAGCATTATATATAAAAATATGACCCAAAATGTGACCAAAGACAAGCAAGAGGTGCCACTAGGCCAAGTTACATGTCATATCTGTGGAGAGGCGAGACCACTTACTGTAAGGTATTTTTGGGCTAGATAGATTTTTTGCAACTCTGTGGTAAAGGTAAAGCAATAACATCTCCATAGAGACAAGCAAGTGGTGGACCTTCTACCAGAAAAGTTGCATAATGCACCTTTAAGTCACAAGTCCCAAGGCAGGAGCCTGAAGTTTGTACTACAAACTGAGCGCTGTAGCTGAGGCCTTAGATCTGTTTAAAATCCCTCTGTTCTGTTCTGTCTGCAGTGCTGTGAGCGTGTCCAGCAGACTGTGGAAGTCCCCATGACTAATGATGGTCTGGTCTGCTAAACGTTTTCAAAGAATTCCTTGTCAGAGCCATAACCTTGAACCTTCTCGTTATTTGCTAGGGATCAGGTCCATTTTAATAATGTGGTTAAGGTTTAAGGTTGAGGGTTGGAGTTGAGAAATAGCACCACTTTCTGAGTTTGAAATGTGAAAGAATTCCACTTTTGTGTATTTATACTGACAGAGAAGATGAGAACTTTGTGTCAGTTTTTGTTTCATGTGGACAGGCTCTGTAATTACAGAGATATTAAACATAGACCAGGTCAGCACATCTGCAGTCTGACAGTTACACAGCAGATCTCACCTGAGAGTTCTCACCCCACAGAAAGAAGGTTGCGGGTTGAAGTTCCAGGACACCGGAGTTTTTCTGTGGAGTTTGCATGTTCTTCCTGTGTATGTGTGGAGTTTGCACGTTCTCTTTGTGTCCCTGTGGAGTTTGCATGTTCTCCCTGTGTCCGATGGAGTTTGCGTGTTCATCCTATGTCCATGTGGAGTTTGCGTGTTCTCCCTGTGTCCAAATGGAGTTTGCTTGTTCTGCCTGTGTCTGAGTGGAGTTTGCGTGTTCTCCCTGTGTCTGTCTGGAGTTAGCATGTTGTCCCTGTGTTCGTGTGGAGTTTGCGCATTTTCCTTGTGTCTTTGTGGAGTTTGTGTGTTTTCCCTGCGTCCCCATGGAGTTTGCATGTTTTCCCTGTGCCCGTGTGGAGTTTTCATGTTCCTCCTATGTCTGTCAACCCAAAGCATGCACTGTAGGTCAAACCCTCCAGCTAAGGCAGTCTTGACCAATATCTGCATCAGTTTGAATTTTGATTTAAATTAGGTTATAGCCGGCGTCAGCAAAAGTGTCACACTGAGAAAAGTACAAAATTCAAATTTCACAATACAATATGAAGATTTGGATGTGTTTTTGACAATGGAATGTACCCATGTCAGTCTCTCACCAAGAGCCCAATATAAACTCTCTCTCTCTCTCTCTCTCTCTCTCTCTCTCTCTCTCTCTCTCTCTCGCTGTCTCTCTGTCTCTTGTGTCTGTGTGTGTCTCTTTCTCACTCTCTCTCTTTCTCTTTCTTTCTCACTCCCTCTTCCTCTCTCTTGTGTCTGTGTCTCTTTGTCTCACTCTCTCATCTGTTTCCCTCTTCTTCTCTCTATCTGTCTCATCCTGTCTCTCCTCATACCTGCTTAGTTGCGGTTGTGTGCCTGATTTTGACCTCAGACACAGAGATCCCACACTCTGCTCCAGCTTAAACACTTGTGTGTCTTGTGTTCAGTTTGACTGTGCTGAGAAAATTACAACAAAATGAAGCTTCACAAATCAAAACAAAGACTTGGACGTGTTTTTGTCTGTAGAATGTGCCCATGTCAGCCTCGCACCAGGAGACCAAGTGCTAATCTCTTTCTTTCTTTTGTGTCTCTCTCTCTTTACCCCCTTTTCTCTCATTTGCTCCCTCTTGCTGTCTCTTCTCCCCCTCTCTCTCCTTGTGTCTGTGTGTGTCTCTTTCTCCCTCTTCACTCTCTGTGTCTATGTCTCTCTTTACGCCACATGTGTCAAACTCAAGGCCCGGGGCCCAAATGTGGCCCGCCACATCATTTTATGTGGCCCGCGAGAAGATAAATTAAAAGGCATGACTGTCATTTTAAAATAAGTCTATACTACTTTAATGTGTGCACTGACAATAAACTAATGAGACTTTCCCAGCAAGTGGAACTGAGAAACATTTGCAAATAATCATCACAAAATGTTCATGAAGAGGAAAATTGTTGGCATGGAAGGAAGTTGGGAGGAAGAAAGGTGAAGGCGAATACAAGTTTGTGCTTTGAGGAGAAAAAACTATATGTTTTTTGTGTTATGAGGCGGGGCCGGTACAATCTACGTCGACATTTTGACACCAAACACAGAGCTAAGTATGGAAAAGTGAGTCTGCAAGAAAAACAACAAACTGTCCAATAATTAAAAGGCTGTAAAAGGCTGTATTTGAAGCAGAGCTGAAGGTCTGTGAGCAGGTGTGTCCCGACCAGATACACACTTTTAAAAATGTCAGTTTATCACAGAAACCGTTATTTAACAAGTTAAAAAGGAATTACATTACATATTATTTATTTACATTTATTTTGCATGACATTCGGCTACATTTAGTGACATTTACACTGCCGCACAGTCACATCTGGCCCTTGATGGTGGCCATTTTGCTGATGTGGCCCTCGGTGAAAATAAGTTTGACACCCCTGCTTTACACCCTCCCTCTTACTCTCTCTCTCTTTACCCACTCTCTCCCTGTTTCTCTCTCTTCTTTCTCTGTGTCTATGTCTCGCTCTCTTCCCGTCTCTCTCTCTTTACCCTCTCCCCTATCTCTCTCTCTTATCCTCTCTTGCTTTGTCTCTCTTTTTTCTCTCTTCACCCTCTCTTTTCATTTGTCTGTGTGTCTCTCTCTTCCTCTCTCTCTCTTCTCTTTCTTTGTTTATGTCTCTCTCTGTACCCCCTCCCTCTCCTTGCCCCCTCTCGCTGTGTCTTTGTTGTCTCCCCACCTTTATCTCCCTGCTCTCTCTCTGTCTCTCTTGTCTCTCCCTTTTTCTCTCCTCCTCTCTCTCTCTCCATCCACCCCCACTCCCTTTCTCTTCATACCTGCCCAGTCGCGGTTGTGTGCCTGATTTTGACCTCAGAGACAGAGATCCCACACTGCACGCCAACTCAAACACAGAGCTGTGTTGAGCGCTGAGTCTATACTGAGAATCTAACCCCACTATTTCTGCACTGAGTCTATTTTTACCTGGCTCTGTCTGAAGAACTGGACACTTAGCCACAAGCGACAGCAGTAAAAAAAAAAAAGCTGAAAAAAAGCTCACCAGACCCGTTTTGAGCCTGTACTCTGAAGAATAAAGTGAATGCAGAACATGTCTGAGGAGACCGGACTGGTCTTGTGTGACCCCTTCACACAGACATAATATGCAAATCCATTTGTACGAGCTCGGAGCCATGTTATATTGGTTTCACCGCACCACCGAAAGTTAATGTCTGATTGTGATTTTTCTGACAAGCTTTGATATTGGGATTAGATTTGCGATTTATGTTTTAATAATAAGATTCTGTTCCAAGTTCACATTTTAAAATCATTCAGAAGAATTTACTAAAAAGACTGAAATATGAACTGACAAACTAATACATGAATCATATTTCAGAACATATTTGTAAAGATCTAAATTACAGGGTTAGAAGTTTTAATGCAGAAGGCCCCGTTGAGGCACAGGAACGGCATCTGACACACAGAGAAGGCATCTGACTCACAGGGACATTTCAGAACATGTTTGTAAAGGGACAGGCAGGAATCAGGGCTATAGTTCACGGGAATTCTTATGAGAATCTTATGGGAAGTCATAGATCGTAATTTTATTTGTAAATACACAATTATGATCTGCAGATGTCATAGCAAAATATGTTTCCTCTGATGTACCAGTCCTGTTCTGCATGAATATCTATAAAGTTCTTTGGAACATTTGAAAAAAACAAACAAAAAAACAAACAAAAAAACAAAAAATCAAACCCAAAACTCATAATCCACTAATACCATTATTCAATCATATCATTACTTGTTTGGGATCCACAAACTTTCCATATTAATCTTATGCCTTAAATTAGACATATTGTGCTTGTGTCTCCATAGTCATAATCTCTGACACCTGTGGATCATTATGTTGTAATTTGCACATTTTACATAACAATGTTTATCTAAAATGATTTAATAAAAGAAGCAAGTCCACTGCCTTCCGCATTAGAAAACTGCAGTGCTCAATGGGAACTGATGTTGCCATAAGCGTCATCACAACAAAGTGCCGCATGCATGTCGGCTCACCCTATGGATAGCTGCATATCACACTAGCGAGCAGCCCATTTGTTTTAATTTGTACCAAAATGACTACTGTCAAATCTTACTTGTATAATCGCTTAAGAAAATGAAATTGGAGAATGAAGTAAGTACGTCGCAGTGGCTGTGTACTGGGAATTGATTGGCAAAATGGCATCTTGAAAATAAGTGAAAATATGCTTAAAATGCACAAATCACTCCAAATACAACTTCAGACGGTCAGTGACAAGAAACAACTATAACATGGTTAAAAGCTTGTGGGGGGGCGGTGCACACATGTTTGGGGCGTGTGGCTCTAATGAAAGCCCTGTCAAAGTCCAGACAAGTTTGAAAAATGCATCACTTAAAAAAAACAAAACAACAACAACTCAGATCAGGGATTAAATGACAACCGCAAGAGCCGGAGTCAGACATGAATACAATGTGCTTTTTTGTTTTGTGTGAATCCGGGTCGTGTCGTGCTGCATTTAGGGTCAGTCTGATGGAGTTTGGAAGAAAACGGGAGATTTGGAGATTTAAGCATAATCTTTCCAAATATACTATTGTTTGCAGTCCATGTTTGAGGTTTGTCATTGAATACTTATATTGTTAAACTCACAAAATTATATATATAAAGGGGATTTGAAAATTAAACCTGGTCCCACTGAAAAATATGTCCACTGCTTTTCACTCATTTGACTGTCTCCAGTATATATATATATATATATATATATATATATATATATATATATATATATATATATATATATATATATATATATATATATATATATATATGAAACTGAGAGCATCTGTATGTGTAACAGTTCATAATCTGTAGTTAATGTTGGAAGAACAAAACTAATAATAATACACAAAACCTGATATTTGTAAAAGATAGAATATTAAACTGAGAAAGACAAAAGGATCAATGCCAGTAACATGAGGTACTTCAATGTATTTTGGCAATAAAACCATCTGTGAATGAATATGCAAGTTAGACAGAACATGCCATCTCCATAGAAACAGATCTCCCACCTGTAAAGTGATGTAGTGCACATTTACCAGTGTTCACAAAGAGCATTTTTATTACTTACAAACTTACAGTGGGAAAAATAACACTTACTCAAGTAGGAGTTTGTGAGTGCAAGGACATTTTAGCTTTTGCACCTTTTCCCTGGTGTGATCATGGGGATTTTGCACGTTCTCCCCATTGTCATTATGAGGATTCTGGATGTTCTCCTTGGTGTGATCATGGTGATTCTACATGTTCTACTTGCATTGACCATGGGGATTCTGCATGTTCTCCTTGGTCTGATCATGGGGATTTTGCATGTTCTCCTTGGTGTGATCATGGGGATTCTGCATGCTCTCCTTGAAGTGATCATGAGGATTCTGCATGTTCTCCCCAGTGTGATCATGAGGATTCTGCATGTTCTCTCCAGTGTGATCATGAGGATTCTGCATTGTCTCTTCGGTGTGATCATAGAGATTCTGCATGTTCTCCTTCGTGTGATTATGGGGATTCTGCATTTTCTCCTTGGTGTGATTATGAGGATTCTGCATGTCATGTGTCTGGGTTTACTCTGCTACTTCCCAATCATTTTCCTCCAGTTTGGTACTCCTCAGACCCTTAACCAAGATCTAGAGACACTGTTTCTGACAGTGTGGGTCCAATGAGAGAAAAATACAGCCTACTTTAGCTAAAGTAGAAACTAAGGGGTATTGCATGACGAGACAGAAACGTACCAATCCTCATTTGTCATAGTCAGTTGTATTTAAATGAATCCTCACTGTGGTTTAAAATAGATCAGGACCAAATCACTGGATTATAGTAATGGCTGTGTCATTAGATTAGAGCCCTCCCAAAACAAACATCTCCCTCTAACAGTGCACCATTATTCTCCATAGACTTAGCCCTGGAGTTTTAATGAAACTAGACAATTGATACTCTGCAGCTGATGTCATCAAGGGGGCTTTTGGTTTTAGTTTATTTTTTTATTTGAAGGGACAAATTTACAGAGACATTAAGATCATAGAAAACAGAGATGTTCCACACCAGATTAGAGCTAAACAGCCATCTTCCATCTGTAGTAACTCCCTGATATTTTATACATAATCTGATCATAAAGAACAGACTTAGCTCCAACTTCAACAGGTGAACTGATTTGTGCTCTTATACAAGGGGACTCCCAAAATGTTTGGTATTTCGTGACAGGGCGGGACTAATGTTTCATGTTCCAAAGCCCTAAACTTTACTGTTCCTAAACCTAACCCTAATCCTAACCCTAACCTCGGCCTGATAGTTAAATAATAAAAAGAACAATCATAATAATAAAAAAAAAACACTTGCTAAAAAAAAAAGAAAAAGTAGAATGCTAAGCTCCACCCCCATAATGAAATGTTGAACATAACATTACAGTCTACAAACTTACTAGCATTAGTCCACTGTTTCAATTAGTCCCTCTCACCTTTTTGTTGAAAATCAAACTCAAACAAGACATGAATGCTTGAATTGATCACAGGCTTCTGAAGATGTGGGGTTAAAATCCTAGATCTAAAGACAGTTTGTGTGTGCTTGTGTGTGCATGTGTGTGTGTGCATTTACATTGTGTCACCATGGTAACTGCTGAATGTAATCAATCACTAATGAATCATGGACAGATACTGACAGATAACGTTCATTTTGGTTGTGGGTGAGCAGACTTTTTAATTGCAAACAGGTGAATGATTTTTGGATTAAGGCACCACCCACAGTCTGGTACGACTCGGGGCGTGGGCTAGCTCAAGGTACTTTTGGTCTTATATGCATTATCGCTGATTACCCATGATTCCCTAGTCTGGCGGAGGTGGTGATGTGTCTCCCGTAGCAACAAAACAATAGCCTGTCTCTAACTATGGCCATTATACCGGATTGGGGAGGTCTCTGAGGAGCAGAGAGTGTGAGAAATGGGGTTTGTGTGAAAATAGAGCCAAGCCGTGTCTTCTATGTGTTGGCTGAAGTCTGCAGATGATCTATGTTTTATTGTTAATTCCAGGGACTTTTATTATTAGCTGTTGAGGAGCACGTCAGGACACAAGCAGAAAAAAAACAGGTGTACTTTGTTGCCTGAGAACTAAAGGAAATCTGATTTGTTCTGGTTCTGCTTAGATCTGACAGATTTGTACAGACCATGGGGCATGACAGAAAGATGCTGCAGAGCAGGACCAATGCCTTGTTATACATGTTTGAAAACGAGATTTGGTACTAACCACTACACCTTTATTAGTCTCAATAAAGCATGAACATAATGAACAAAAAGGTTATTAAGAATGACTCAAGCATAGTAACTCATGAATGAATGGGTTAGTGTGAGGAATGAGAAGTTAGGGATGAAGAGTGAGGTGTGAGGGGTGAAGAGTGAGGTGTGAGGAGAGTAGTGAGGGGTGAGGAGTGTGAAGTAAGGGTTAAGGAGTTATGGGTGAGGAGTGAGGATTGAAGAGTGAGGGGTGAGTAGTAAGGGGTGAGGGGAGAAGATTGAGGGGTGAGGATTGTGGAATGAGAAGTGTGGCATGAGGTGTGAGGTGTGAGAATTGAGGAGTGAAGAGTGAGGCATGAGGAGAGGAGTGATGGGTGTGAAGTTCTGTGTGAGGAGTGAGGTTTGAGGAATGAAGAGTGAGGGGTGAGCAGGTGTGAGGAGTGTGGAGTGAGGCATGAGGATGGAGGGGTGAGGATTGTGGAGTGAGAAGTGCGGCATGACAAGTAAGGGGATTAACTTCCTGAATCATTCTTAATACTAAGCCTTAATTATTCTTAATAAATGAGATTGAACTGAGACTTTGTTCATTTTTTATTGAGATTATTAACATTAACATTAGCATTTATTATAAAATGCCTCCCAAGATTTTTTTAAAATTGTGTTTTTAAAAAGTTATTTTCATCAAATGCATGCTATACAATGCATGCATGTTCTATAATATACATATGACTTCATTAATGACTTTATATCCCCTAAAATGTTATCGTATGTTTGACCGCACGGTGGCTAAGTGCTAATGGATTCAAGGGTTCGACCTCTGGGTCGCCCGGGCCTTTCTTGATGGGTTTCCTCTGGATAATAAAGTATACCTCAACCTTACTTTAACTTTAATACTCACATAAAAGGTCCATTATTGTCCAGAAATCAAACCTGTTTCAGGCCTGCACTTCTATTAACAACATGATGCTGACATATAACAGTGGTGTACTGGGTCAAATGCAGAGAACAGAATAGAGTGACAATAAAGTGTACTTTGACCTAGATGTAGAAATCAGATTAATGGAAATAAGTCATCTTAGTTGAAAACTACAGAAGTACAAATGACTTTAAATTTAACGGCTGGGTGCAGTCAGACAAAATGTCTCAGAGCTTTTTCCTATTTGCACAAAACAAAAGTGATTGATTTGTGCTCTCAAACATGCGCAGACTTCTTTTGGTGCACAGTGGGCCGAGCCTAAACTCTGCTGTGTAAACTGTGAGAGGAGCAGGACAACAGTTGAGTCTAGTCCCACCAGACATCTTTGAATGACGACGTTTTCCCTTTTCCTCGGTCACAAATAAGAATAAACACTAAACCAGAGGATTAAGGATTTTAGCTCCAGATGTGTCCTGTTTTTGGAGCCTTGTTAAGGGTGTCATTCCCCAATTTGAGTCATTCACACAATTTGCGTCAGTTATGCTAGTTGTTAGCGTGACTATATTTGAATGATTTAAAACCAGACTCCCAGCTGTAGCCTTAATTTGTCATTTCTTTAAGTTAAATAGATACATAATACCGTACCTGCTGTAATCACCAAACATATGTTATAATGTTGTTTCCTCATCACAAACATACCTGTAGTTGTGTTTTGTTTCATTCACACATGTTTAACACACAAACCCAGATTAAGGCTGACTTCTTCTCTCAAACTGAAACCACTGTTCCACCTTGGGATGTGCTCCACTGAGTTTTTAAACTCTATACAGCTTCACTGGAATCATTTGGATCATGTTGACCCTAGAATTTCCAATCTCTATTGAACTAAAGGTAAAAGGAGCTGTTAACTTGAAAACTACTACTTTGTGACATCACAAGGTGGAACAGAGAATTTTGAGCTTCAAAGATGTTGACAGACTAATAATAAAGGGTTACTGAAACATGTGTGAATGAAACACAACACAGCTCCAGGTATGTTTTTGATGAGGTAACAACATTATAGCATGGCTTAGAGCTCGCAAGAGTCAGTTTGTGTATATTATAGGACCTTTAAAATTGTAAAAAAAAATCATAACATAGCATTCATAGATCTAGTTTGTCCATATGTGTTGCTATATGACCATTGTTGATTACATTTTGATCAAATCTGGTTCTGACTTGAGGAATGAGTCTAGTCCCACCAGACAACTTTGAATGACATCGCTTTCTCTTTTCCTCGGTTACCAGTGAGAATAAACACACAACCCGAGGATTATGGATTTTAGGTCCAGATGTGTCCTGCTTTTGGAGCTTTTTAAGGTTAAACTATGGCACGAATGCAGGGTCTGAATGAACAGGTTTAATGGGTTGATCCGGGTCATGTGACTTTGTTGTTGGCAGCATTCAGGAACAGCAGCTTTGGGTCCTGTGACTGTTCATCCACTGAGAGCCATTGTAATTCTTATGGTATTTTTTCTGCCACTTCACTAATGTGACGGATTTGTTTCTGAATCTAGTACAAGGACTGAGCTTGAGTTGGGTTTCAGAATGAGGAAAAGGACTGTTGCCATAGCAATAAACAATTTAAAACAAAATGTAATATGCTCTGAATGACAAATATTCCTGAAAATGTTGCCTATAACATTATGCTGAGACCCATGATTAGAGCTCAACCCCTGAGTCAAGTATTTGCTCTATATAACCTTTCCAGTGGGTGGCTTGTAGCCATGGAGATGCTATTACGTTTCCTGAAATACCGCTATATGGTATTAAGCTTATCTTACATGCATTTAAAAAAAAAAATTATGGACGTTTTTAGTTTTTCGTTGTGCCCAAAATACCTTTGAAAACACACATTCATAGGGTGCGTTCACACCGGGGCGTCAAGAACGCGCTGGACGCCTCTGGTTGGACGCCTTTGCATTTGAAGGCAGATGCATCCGACACGCGTCTTGGATGCTCTGGACGTGCGTCAACGGCAACTTCATTACGCTAGCACTGGCTAGCCTAAAGTAATATATATAATAACTTACCAGACACACCAAGCTCCTCACTGTCCTCCAGGCAAGGTCCTTTGTGTCCCGGTCTTCATAATCCGTCAACGTTGCCAGTAGTGGGCGCTGGCAAACGGCAATCACAAGGCTGTCTTCCATTCTCCGTGTCTGTGGCTCCCCGGTCTTTTGAATAATGATGTCACTTTGTCACTGGAGCATGGTCTCTAATTGGTTGATGATGTGCATCGAATGCCAAAAAGTTCAGGTTTGGATGCTCAAGACGCACCACATCAACACCAGATTCGAATCGCTCTGATGCTTGAAGATGCGCTCCAATAAAAGCCCATGGACTTTGCATGTGAACTCGACAACCCTGACGCCCCGGTGTGAATGCACCATTACTGTGAGCAGGGTCACTTCTCAACAGATCTCATCTGTAACTTGACCTGGTGATGTTTCCGGCTTGTCTCTGTGGGGATGGATAAGTTTAATGTCATGCTGCAGAATATTACAGCCAAAGTAATAAGACCTCCATGCAACCAAGCAACTGGCTGGCTCTCTACCAGAAAAGCTATGTTATGAAGACATTGTGTTATGCAAAACTGACTCTTGTAGCTTTAAGTCATTTTATAACGCTGTTACCTCCTCAAAAAACATACCTGCATTTGTGTTTTGTTTCATTCACACATGTTTGAGTAACCCTTCTTTATTGGTCTGTCTACATCTCCAAAGCTCAAAGTGCTCTGTTCCACATTGTGATGTTGTGAAGCAATAATTTTCAAGCTAATAGCTAACTTTATCTTTAGTTCAGTAGCAATTCCAGTTCTGAAAGCATCGATATGATTAGAGTGAAGGAGTTTAAAAATATAGTGGAGCACTTCCAATATTACCACAAGACATCACAGGGTGAAACAGAGTGTTTTCTCTTTGAGAGGAGAGCTCAGCCTAAATATGCATGGTGTGTGTGTTAAACATGTGTGAATGAAACAAAACACAACTCAGGTATGTTTGTGATGAGGAAACAACATTATAACATGGATGAGAAAATAGCCTAATATGAGCCCTTTAAAGTTCAACAGAAAAAAAAAATAAAAAATAAAAATAATAGTAGTCTCTCTGCATCACAGTGAGATACCGTGACAGTGTGACATAACACTGTGGTCAGGCTCCAGTCCCTCCTGTTGTTGCCTCACATGTACTTACTGTGTGTGATAATAACAGACAAGACCACACAGACAGCTCATTCATCTTAAAGAGACACCACCCCTCTCCCCGGCACCCAACCCCCACCTCGGCACCCAACCCTCACCTTGGTACTCAGTCCTCACCCTGGTACCCAAACATCACCCCAGCACCCAACCCTCACCCCGGCATCCAAATCTCACCCCATCACCCAACCCTCACCCTGGTACCCAAACATCACCCGAGCACCCAACCCTCACCCCAGCACACAACACTCACCTCGACACCTAACCCCCACCCCGGCACCCAACCCTCACCCTGGTGCCCAACCCTCACCCCGACATCCAACTCTCACCCCGGCACCCAACCCTCACTTCAGCACCCAACACTTACCCCAGCACCCAAACCTCACCCCGGCACCCAACCCCCACCCCGGCACCCATAATAATAATAATGGCTTACACTTGTAATGCGCTTTACAGGCTTGTCCAAGCCTCTCAAAGTGCTACACTATAGTCAGCCAGCTCTCACCTTGGTACTCAGTCCTCACCCTGGTACCCAAACATCACCCCAGCACCCAACACTCACCTCAGCACCTAACCCCCACCCCGGCACCCAACCCTCACCCTGGTGCCCAACCCTCACCCCGGCAATCAACTCTCACCCCGGCACCCAACCCTCACTTCAGCACCCAACACTTACCCCGGCACCCGATCCTCACCTCAGCACCCAAACCCTCACCCAAGCACCCAACCCTCACCCTGACTCCCAAACCTCACCTTGGCACCCAACCCTCACGCCAGCACCCAAACCTCATCTTGGCATCGGACCCTTACCCTGGTACCCAACCCTCACCCCGGCACCCGGAACCTCACTTCAGCCAACCGTCACCACAACACTTAATCTTGAACATTAAGTTTGTTTATGGTCTGGTTTGGGGTCCTGGGTTTGAAAAGTGGAACTTGGGTCTAGTCTCGGTCCTTTCATTCATTTATTGAAATATCGACTTTTTGCAAGAATGTTTGAATGATTTTCCTCACAGTTTTACTTTTTATGTTTACTTTGATCTAGTTTAGTCTGAAAAAATATCACATTGGCAAAAACTATGACAAAATATTTTAGTCAATGAACTGAGTACTGCCCCCACCCAGCTCAGAGAGAGGCAGGAGACAGGACAGTGACAGACACACATCAAAGTGTTTACTGAGGTTTATGAGGCACAAACACAGAGACATGAGCCTCAGACAAAACAAAAGCTCAGAGTCAGAGGAGGCATTGGACTAAAGAGTTCATTCAGGCTTTTGTCTTCTAATAAAAATATATACCTGCAGTTAAATCAGAAGAACCTTATTCCCAGTATAAGTGAACGAGATTAAAGTGGCATGGTTGTATTGAGATAGGCAAGGCAAGTTTATTTGTAATTGTAAGTGCTTTACAGAATAAGAAAGACATTAAAATCACAATACAAAACTAAAACTATAGACAACCATCATAAAATGAACATTAAAAGAGACGAGTGCAGAATAAAAACCTTTTAGTCATATGCACAACTAAACAGAACTGTTTGGAGCTTGTCAAAATAGAGGCCTGTCTCACATCTTCAGGAAGACTCTTCCAGGTTTTGGCTGCATAAAGCTGAAACACTGATTTCCCATGTTTAGTCCTGACTCTGGGCACCAGCAGGAGGCCGGTCCCTGAAGTCCTCAGTGTGCAAGATGGTTCATATGGCTCTAAGATATGGGAGATATACTTTGGTGCTAGGCCATGGAGAGACTTGTTCACAACCAGAGCTGCTTTAAAGCCTATTCTCTGAGCCACAGGAGCCAGTGCAGAGACCTGAGCTCAGGACTTATGTGCTCGTACTTCCAGGTTCTAGTCAGGACCCAAACAGCAGCATTCTGGATGTACTGCAGCTGTTTTAATGCTCAAACAATATTGTGAGTGTTGTTCCTCTCCCAGATGCAGGTGGTGACTTGCTTTTTTCATTTCAGAATATTCAAAATCTAAGTACAAAAATATTGATTGTTTCTTTGGTCACATTTTTATATAGCGCTTTTTCACCTTCAAGGCTCAAAGCACTTTACATCAAGGAACCACTCACCCATTCACACACACACCACCAGTGTACACAGACACTGGTGGTGAGGTGGGTTAAGTGTCTTACGCAAGGACATGACAAGAACGTTCATCTGTGGGAGCTGTTGTTGCACCACCAACCTATGGATGAGTGGACAAACACCAACTGAGCTACTGTTCTTTCTGGTTTCTAGATAAATCATCTGAGTGAGTAACATTTTGACTGACCTTTCCTTTCTTACTTTGCTGGAAAATCATTTTACTGTCCAATAATCTTGACCTACTAACTAAATAATGTGAATAAGTCAAAATCACTCAAAAAAAATTCAAGTAATTTGAACTCAACTCTCCTTTTCCCAGTGTGAGTATTTAGTGATCCAACAATTCAATCCAGCCACTCAACATCTGTAGTGCAGTGGTTCCCAAAGAGGGGGTTTGGCATTGGGTTTGGACCCCTGAGGGTGTCAAGTATTCAGACATGTTGTGATTTAGAACAGAGCATTGTAGTGAGATTATGTCCAATAATACAGTAAACTTCAAATAAATGTGACCAATGGAAGGTTTTAGGGTTATATTTACAATTTACTACATCTAAAATAAATCTCGCTCACTCATAACACTCAACCCTCGCCACAGCACCCAGCCATCACCTCAGCACCCAACCCGCGCCCCAGCACCCAAACCTCACCTCTGAACCCAACCCTTGCACCAGCACCCAACGCTCACCCTGGGACAATAAACTATTAACAAGGTGCTAGTGAATTGTATTGTAATTGTATTACTTTGCAGCTGATGTCATCAACATTTCCTGGGGATGTGACGCTAACTGTGGGCACTGCTATGTCTGCAGTTGTTACTCAGGCTAGACTGACCATAAAGAACTGACTGAGCTAGAACTACAACAGCTGATCAGATTAGTGCTGTTAAACAAGTCCCTCTCAGATAACATTACAGTCACAAGCTAGCTAGCATTAACTAACAGTTTTCAGTTAGTTGCTGTCACCTTTTTGTTGAAAATCAAATTCCTAAACAGGACCATGAACGTGTGGTTCATGCAGTTTAAATCCATTTTTGTCACTGTTTGCTGACAAAAATCTCCCTCCCTTCAGAGTGATGTCACTGCATTTGCTTGTCCATACACAGGAAGTCATGTCAGGACATCAGCTCATCATTTATCTTGTCACCTGCTGGATGTTTCCAGATTAGATTTGGTCTTTGGGACTTGGCCGGGACACTGGTCTGGACTTGGATCCTGGTATCAGTCCCTGGATTAGCCAGGATTAGCCCTGAGACTGATAATGACAGGAGGAGGTGGTTGGATTATTACTAACTCCACATGCTTCAAAACATTCCTGTCATAACTTTAACACAATAAGGGCCTATAGTGTTTTAGCCTATATCAAATATGTATTATTTATTGAATAGTTAGCAATAATATATGAAATACTAATATTTAGGCCCTACTACTGAAAGAATTCAAATAAAATGAATCGATATAAAAGCATAACCTAATTAAATAGTCCTATAGTGATGAGGTGTAGACTTCAGGAGGCAGTGTATTACATGGATAAAGTTCATTTATGGTATCACCATTTTGATGTTGATTATAAGAATTATGACTGATTTTTTATAAATTTAAATTATTATAAATTATATTGGAACAATAGAACAAATCTCCACGCTTAAAGGCACTGTATGTGATTTGATTAAAAACATGAAAAACAGAACTTGTATCTTAATAATTCACCATGATGAGTTTATAACCACCACAACTACCAGAGTGGAGTTTTACCTTCATGGTAAATCTAACGACAACTTGCATGCTAACACACACTTTCTGATTATCTGCAGTAAAACTCTTTATAATTAGATGCAGACAGCATGCAGCAGACATATTTCAACTTCAACAGTTGCTTATACAATCTATCTGTACTGGGGCAACACTCATTTTACTCTAACACGTGGGGAAAATCATGTACCTTTAATAAAATTTGGACCATAATGTCACTTACACCATTTTGATTACAAGCCCTCAAAAATTCCTGTGTAAGTGTTACCTGTGCTATCTGCAGAGGGGCGGGTCTTGGGCCCAGGTGGGAGGAGACTCACCTGTGGAGTTGACATTCTTGACATGTACGCTTGCGCACAAATACTTATTATCTGGCTCCTGGGCCAAAAGTGTAGTGTCTCCATTCAAAGGCCTCTACTTTACAATAATGCACTGTTTGAAACTCTCTTAAAGCTAACACTTATAATGGAGCGTCAGCCTTTGTGCTTCAGGTTAATTGTTTTCATAGTTATAATTGTAGCCTTCTTCTTGGAGGAGCTTTAATAGTTTTTATGGCAAGCAAAGGTGTTTGCCTAACCTATACACTGTGCAAACAAGTGGACTAAGTGAGTGTGACATTGCCCATAGCTTTCGGCTCCAGTCAAATGAAGCTCATCAAGGCTAGCAGTTGTAAGGGCAAATTTAGAGCTGAGTTCCATATTTGGAATTCTGACTGTTCTGACAGAGTATCATAGCAACCAAGGACCAATCTGGAGTACTGGTTTAGTAGCGGGCACTTAGCAACGCTGACAATCAAACCTGTTGCTAACACTAGTGGGAGCAACCTTGGGAAAAGAAGGATTGATTTGTCTGTTATTAATGTTCATATCTTGATTTACGAACACAATAGTGTGTGTGTATATTATATATTATCAGATGTTGAGTCCTGACAGTTATTCTTTAAGTTACTCTTACTTGATTAGTACATTTTCCAATTCTGAGACCACTACTTTGTACTTTATTCAGTGTTCAATAATATTATTTTGAAGTAACATTTCTCTTACTCAAGTACAATTTTTGGCCACCTCAGCTTAAGTGTTCCAAAGGTTTGTGGATGGAAATCAGCTCTTGCTAGTTCGCATACTGTTTATGTTACTAGCATCTGGTATGTGCTAATCTCCTGTGAAATAAATGAATGAATTCTGGTATTTTGTCCTTGGGCAAGACATTTCACCCTGAAACTACACATAGACTGGACAAATCTTCCAGCTATGTGCTTTTGGTCGTGCACCGTCAGCCAAAAGTTTGGACACACTTTTTCAGTGCTGTTTCTTCTTTATTACTATGATTATTTACATTCTAGATTCTCACTGAAGGCATCAGATCTATGAATGACACATGTGGAATGCAGCAAACAAAAATAAACTCAAAACAACTGAAACTTCTTTTAGATTTTTCAATTGCCTTGGCCCTTTGCTTTGACCACTGCTTTGCAGTTTGACATTTCTTGACTCTGATCCACAGCTGTGAAGTGAAAACCATAATATATAAAATGTATAAAATATTTATTCTATATAATTATATGTCAGTAAACTCAGCTATAGTGCATTTATTCAATCCAGGTGTTTTTATTTATCAGAAAATACTTTGAAAAACATGCATTCTGGCTTTGAGTGGTGTCGTCTCTCTGCAGACCTTACCTGTAACACCCTGATGACATTGTGTCTCCATGGAGATAGATTTCTTTAATACTATATACTGTGTAATATTTCAAGCAAAGGAATAACATCTGCATAAAAGCAATCAAGCGGCAGATCTTTCGCCAAAAAAGTATCTTTAAAACCACTTAGCTTCCGACGGCCCGCCCGCGGGCTGTCGCCTTTACGTTACAACTTTACAGCAATGTACGTGTATTTCTGCATCACCCACACAAACAACCTACACATCAAATGAAAGCTACGACATTCATCTTTCTGAATATGTAAACCATTTACACCTCTAATCACCACAGTGCTGACAGGAAAGACGTTTTTACAGAGAAGTCAGAAATGTGGATTTGCACTTCACTTATCATTGAGCGCTCTGGTTCTGTCAAACATCAACATATTCACACAAAGTTGGTCTCATTCGTTCCGTAAAGGTCCAGAGAATATAATCCAGTCAAGAAATTATGTCCACAAAGGAAGTTAGAGCCTCCATGTCCAATCTGCTGCAGGAAAGTGAAATCTGTTCCGTCACTTCTCTGCATTTCTTTTGTCAGTTTCAGGCATAATAAACTTCTGACAGCGCCAACTTTGTTCCTCAGCGCGACACAATGACAGAACTAAGGACACAATGACAGAAATTGGTCCAAGTGGGACTCGATCCTCCAACCTTCGGGTTGCGGGACCAAAGCTCTAACCACTGAGCCACTGTTGCAGAATGACTGTCACTGTACAATCATGTACAGTGTGTTCTCAGTTTCCAGTGTGTGTTTGTTTACATTTTGAAGTGTGTGTGTGTTTGTTGATTGTTTGCAGTGTGTGGTTTGTAAATATATATTTATTTTGACCCATAGCACTTGTTTTGACTGTATTTTATATACAAATATACATTTTATATTGTGTTTTGATATGATATATAAATGTACAGTAATAGAGCAGCTGGGTGTGCAGATACAGATTCCTCTCAGTGTGAGTTTTCAGTAGAGCCCTCACTGATGTCTGTGGGTTGAAACATTCAAAAGTTATTGCACTTTTTCCAAACGTTCTCCAAATGTCTTCATTTGGATAGGTTTGGAGAGGCCTGGACTTACTCATGATAAAATGATTGTAAAACTCTCATTTTTATAGGTATTGACCTCAAATTTGAAATGTAAGTGGTCAACAATCTTGTCAGTTGAGATATAGTGTATTTTTGTCCCCAGCTCCCTACTGCAGCTTTCTACACCTTCATTTTCACCAAATTTTTTTGGCGAGGATGAGAAATTTTTTTTTTAATGTGTGTTCCAAAGTGTATAAATGTTCAGCAGACAAACTTACAGTGATTCTGACGCCTGTGGGTAAAACTATAGGGTGTTACCTTTACAAAGACCCCAAACTAGTGCATTTACTACTGAGGGTTCAATAATGGTGATTATTTTAATTTGGAGAGGTCAGAACAAAGGCAATTTCACCAATGGGGTATTAAAGAGGAAGTATTTTACTTCTGTGAGTTATTAACTGCACATAACATATTTCAACATGTTACCTTTTATTGTTATGAAAATGATATGTTTGTCAAAGTTTTACATAATACCTTCTCTTTGTCTCTTTGTTTAATTTCCCTGCAAAAATGTATTCCCTTATTCCTTGGATAAATGGAAAATGCAAAAGCACTGAGCAGTGTCTCCACAGATCTGACCTTTTTTTTTTTTTTTTTTTTTTTTTAACTAGTTTCTACATTTTATATTTTATATACAAACAGAAAACATCAAATATATAAAGTAAGATGTATGGAATTATGTAGCAAATAAATAAGGTTAAATAACTCTGCCAAATATTATTTTTGAGGAACCAAAAGGTGACTACATTGAAGATTTGAATATAAAATATAAAAATATATATTTAGTAGAATTATTTAACTTTTTAATTTGCTACATAATTTCATACATCTTGCTATATATTTTTGTGTGTATCTAAAATGTTGAAAGTAGCAAAAAATAAAATAAAAATAAATAAATAAAAACATTGAATGAACGTTTAATGCCAAACTGTGGAACATTCTCGGTATTGAATAATCCCCACCCCCTACCAGAAAAGTTAGACAGTGTATCTTTAATGTATATGTATCTTTGTTTTCTCTTTTTCCTTCCTTCTAAATACAATCCTCACATGTGGTTGTCGGTTCCACGCCCCGTCAGATCCCTCCACTCCTCGGCTCCATCACCAAGCCAGCCCAAACACTCCATATCTTTGTCCATTGTTTCAGAGACTATAATTCAATATTGAGCGTTGTGGTTTTATTCAGTGTTTACTTACAACAACAGCAGTTTGAAGCGATGAGGCCGCTGGGGAGATCTGCGGACATGAAATCCCATATCGCATCCATCATTCTGACACATGAAATCAGAAAAATGCATCTTGGGTAAAAACAGTTTAACATAAATCATGTAATTAAAAAATGGGGCAGAATAATTTGGTGTAATTGGCTGAGTCAATCAAAGCCCTGAACAAATAAACGCAGTAATGATGTGGTCTGGTTTGCTTCTGTTTCTGGTCATTTTGGCAAAGTTAGAAATGTACTGTGCTTTCCTAGGACTAGATGTTCGTGTTTCAACAGTGGAGGCAGTCTGTGGGAAAACATTTTTGGAGAAGATTTAAAGAGACAATGTTAAACATGGTTCCATTTAGTAAACACAGCATTGGTGTTTTGTAGCAGCATACTTCTACTACTACTTGAGTAATATTTTTATTGAAGTAACAGTACTTACTTTGATTACTCTTCCCACTGTGAGTAAGGGGACTTTTGCATCTACACCATTTGGTTCCATAGACTGTATATATAAATGTTCATTGAGCCATCGACTGTGGGTCCAGTTAACTTTACATTGAAAAATTGTCACCCCTCTCTCTGTAACTGCTGCTTTCAAGCTTGTCATGCTTGTCTTAAGATGTTCGTACTAACCCACTCTACATGATCCTTTTTTTTATTTTTTTATTATTTTTTTTTATTTCACTATTGTCCCTAAGTCAAGATCAAGAACATTAATAACAGACAAATCAGGCACCTTCTTTACCCCTAGCATTAGCAACAGGTTTGATTGACAGCATTGCTAAGTCCCCGCTCTCTGCTAAACGAGCAGTGTGGCCGGGAAGGGCCATTACCTTCAACAGCCTTGCTCAGGATTGACTCTTTGGTTGCTATGATACTCATGGTCAAAATTTGGTTCCAAACTGGCCTCTATAACTGCTAGCCTCGAGGAGCTTCATTTGACTGGAGCTGAACGCTGTAGGTGATGTCACACTCACTTAGTGCACTTGTTTATACAGTCTATGTTTGGTTCACTTTACATGGACTTGAGTTTGGATCGCCAGCTGGTTGGATTTGTTTGGCTGGTTTGAAAACCTGGACTAAAGAACCGGTTAGCTTTCAGATCACAAGCAACCATTTGGAACCGTTCCGAGACCACCTCCAGAAGATGGTCTTGGTATGACAGTTTCTGGGACGATCACAAAAACAATGGAGGGGAACAGTAAAGAGCTATGGCTGATCCTCACAACATTTACATGGATGTATTATGGTATATGCTCTCGCAGACTTTCCCTTCATGTGGTACCCTCATGTAGTATCTTGACTCTTGTCTGTATTATCCTCACAGTGGTAATAAGGATGTCTGTCATAACTCTATGGTTAGTCGTCCCGCTCATATCCTGCAGCCATCGCATCCCTGAAGTAAACTTTCTTCTGTTCCGACGCCTCATCAGCTACACTCGATGACCCAGTGTGGAGTGCATATGGCCGATATATATGTAAAAAATGCAAACATTGCTAAAAATCTGATGCAGCTTAACTTAACAGGTAACAGATCATGTAAGGACTTTCCTCTGGTCATTGGTTTTTCTACATTGTTGTTGGTGAGGGTTATATTCTATTTTCTCTTGGTTCAGTTCGTTTGAGCTAAAATACGGTGAGAACATACATGGTCCATGCCAAATGAAAACAGCAACAATGTTTCAATTTTAGCCCCATTCGAGCCAGGTAACCGGACTAACAGGTTTGAGAACACCCTTAGTCTAAAGTGACTTGAGCTTTATGTGTACAATATGAAATGATTTGAACATTTGTGTTTCTTGCAGCTCCTTTATATATGTTTTACTTTGAGTCATTTTTGTGTCTTTTTGAAAATACCAGATTTTGTGCATTGTTTAATGTTTTGTCCTTCCAATTACATCAACTTCAAATTATAAATCAGATGCCACATTGCTAGTTACTCTTTCAGTTACTCTTACTTGAGTAGTACATTTCTCATTTCTCTTGAGTAATTTCTTTAAAAACTACCTTGTCCTTCCATTGAGTAATATTATTTTGAGGTAACTTTACTTTTACTTGAGCATGATTTTTGGCTTCTCTAGCACCCCTGTTGGATACACAGAAGACAATGGATGGGTGGATGGATTGATGGATGAAGTTGTACTGGCTTTAAAATCATAGAGGAGCACTTTAGAATGACCTTGGTCTACTTACTATACTAGACTATAAAGTAATAGTAGCTATATAGTGGTGGTAATAACAGATAGTGGTGCTCGTTTTAATAAGACTTTAACAATGATCTCACTTCAACATGGGGAATGTAGTTTTGGAGTTACAGTACAATTCTGGGCTTTTTCCTGAGCCTCTAGTGTAATGTTTTGGTCATTAGATGTTGTCTTAAGTTTCATAGATGCTCTTCCCACTTGGACAATGCGCTCTGTGTTTGTAATGAGACCATATTAAAACAATGCGAACTACAGCAGAGATGCATACATCATTTGAGGAAGACTCTTTTAAAGACTCTTTTCAACTGTGTAAACATGAATGGATCTGCTACAGCGACACTGCTGATGACACAAACACATTAAACGTTATAAGACACAGAAGGTCCCTTGGGTGCTCTGTCATTGGTGAACACTGGCCTCAAGTGATTCCAGTTTTACAGATTCTTCCAGGACTGACGTGTTTGGAATAGTTGAGCATACATTTTTAATGACGCAGCAAAATAAAAACAGAAATTTTGCCTTTTGAAGGCAGCACATAGACAAATAGTTGTTGTTTACATGCTCTTCACATTATTTGACAAGATATTAAGAGTTGGCAGGAGCAATGATCAGCTGCGGCTGCCGAGGCCTGTCCTGTGGGGTCTAGAGGGTTGGTGTTTGGGCCTCATCTCCTCTGGGTCCTGTGTCCTGGTGGAGGGTTGCTGGTTGGGCCTCCACTGGGTCCTGTGTCCTGGTGGAGGATTGGTGTTTGAGCCTCATCTCTCCCCTGGGCCCTGTGTCCTGGTGGAGGGTTGGTGTTTGGGCCTCATCTCTCCTTGGGCCCTGTGTCCTGGTGAAGGGTTGGTGTAGGGCAGGTGTGGGGGTAGAGTGGTTGGGTGGAAGGGCATGTGGGTTTGTGACTGTAAAGCTCTTTGTGTTACTTTTCTGTATGAAAAGCACTTTATGAATACAGTTTGATTTGATTTGAAGAGTAAATATCCATCTTGAAGCGTATGTGTCTGTAGTTATTGGATTTGTGCTGCTTCTTGAAATAAACCTAAAATGCCATTTTACATTTTACATATATTGTTGGCTCTGTCCAGGATAAATGTAATACATGTTTATTACATGAAAATTACCATGTATTCTAAGTTTGGTGCTAATTGCTGATGTTAATAATTGACATAAAACAGTGCTAAACGAGGTGATGCTTATCAAAACAGCCCTGTTTTTTGTAGTTTGTGATGTTTTGAGGCTAACGCTAACTATCCCATTGAAAATACATTGGATCTTACATATGGAATGTAGGCGTTCTGTTCACAAACACAGGAAGGGTATGTTTCCCCTGAGATTCTATGACACTTATCTATTTATCTATATTTGTCTATCTATCCATACATTTATTCAATTACAGGTGTTTTATTGCTAAAAGATAACTTTGAAAATCATGCATTCTCTCTATGTTGCCATTCCACAGATATGACCTGTAACTTGTCTTATCGTCACATCACCTGCATGTCTCCATATACACATGTTTAATACCATACTGTGCAGTATTCCAGTCACACCTATAACATCTCTATGGAAAGAAACAGGTGATGGAACCTCCAACAGAAAACTTACATACTGCACATTTAAACATTTTATTTGAGATCAAGATGAATTTTAATATGTTCATTTCTTATTCATGTATTTGTGCAATGCCAGTATTTTAATGTGACAGTGAAAACACACACACACACACACAAGAGTAAACATAGTAGTAGAGACTGAGGACAGACAGCTGTTGTTCGCCTCTGGTTAAACTGGTCGGTTGGGTTGATCAGTCATGTCACTCTCAGTGTCTTCTGTGTTTGTTGAGTTCACAAAGTTCTGGAGAAGTCATTTGATGCTTTAGACTGTTCTGTTTGGAACCTGACATTATTACAGTGTTTTGTGCGTTTTGAAGGAGTGGGAACAAAACTAAACCATGACTAGACCAGGATTAAAACAGGTCTAGAACAGAACCAAATTGAGTCTACATCAGGACTAAACCAATCCAAAGCAAGTGTGAACACAGCCCTATTGTGCTTGCATGTGCTTTATAGTTCTAATCTATGACACCCATGGATCATTATGTTATAATTTGGACATTTTAAATCAGAATATTCATCTAAAACGAGCTGAGGTCGCCGTAAACGTCATCACAACAAAGTACTGCATGCTGTCTGTGCGCCGTATGGGTAGCTGCACATCACACTAGTGAGTAGCACATTTTTTGTCATTTGTAGCAAAACGACAAATCCTACAAGTATCCCAGATTAAGAAAATTAAATTGGAGAATGAAGTGCGTACGTCACAGTGGGCACGTACGTCACAGCGGGCGTGTACCGAGGGGCGGTGAAAATGGGGGTTGATTCGCACAATGGCGTCTTGAGATTAATAAGAGATTGATAAGAGATTAAAGATTGCTCAAACATGAATAACTCCAAATAAAACTTCAAGAGTCTAAATGAGAAAGAAACAACTATAACATGGGAAGAAGCTCTGAAAAGTCTACTTTGCAAAATAGGTCTGATTTAATCACAGTATGTAACTTTTTTCTTCCAAAATAGAGTAGTTTATTGCACTTAAAATCATAGAAAAACATGAATCCTTATTGTGAATGTGCATCTACACAAACTTCCTGCTTGTTTCCATGGAACTATTGTTCCCTTGGCATTCTACTCCAGTGTGGCGTCTATGGTTTTAACTTTCTGCTTCAGTGGGATCATGCAGGTTAAGTGCCATCTCCAGAGTTACATTCTGTACCTTTAACGAAAGAGTCAAGCTGAAGTTTTGATTAGATTGCGATTAGATGAAGTTGCCAGTCAATCGTTTCTTAGA
>NC_047128.1:9553996-9729318 GCF_009829125.3 Periophthalmus magnuspinnatus | reverse complement strand
AGGTGCTTTTGAATACAAACACCTTGCTGCAGGGTTTGAAGTGTGGATATCTGTTAGACAAATCACATTGTTCCTTAAACCTTCTTCTCCTCATTCTCCCCTTCTGTCCTCAGACCTCACCCCTCCTCTCCCCTCACTCTCCCCTTTAGTCCTCCAGGTACTGCCCAGTTTAGCAGCTCTATGTGAAATGTGGCTGTGGGGTTTAAGTCTCATGTAAATTGTCCTCTATGGATTACTGGCAGAGGTGATCATCCAGTGAGTTAGGGGGAAGTGCAGTCATCAAGTACAGTTCATCCAAAGCTGTGCACCCCCTAGTGTGTGAAATTTGCAACATCTGACCTGCCTTGAAAGTGTGTTTTCCTTGTACAAACTCACTAAGTGTTGAGTTGTAACCGCGGTGAATGGCGTCTGTGTTGCCAGGCTGCACTCGGGGCACTGGTCTTGGCACAACATTGGCCTAAAAGTGGCCTAATTGTGTGGTCATCCAGTGCTGATGGAGCACACCGGTGGTCTAAACCATGAGTATCCGACACAGCAGAGCCTGTCCTTGGGGGGGGGGGGGGTTCCAATTACAGGGGAATCACACTCCTCAACCTTCCCGGTAAGGTCTATTCCAGGGTACTGGAGAGGAGGGAAGGATGGAGCGTGAGATTGACAGGTGGATCGGTGCAGCGTCTGCAGTGATGCGGTCGCTGTATCGGTCCGTTGTGGTAAAGAAGGAGCTGAGCCCAAAGGCAAAGCTCTCGATTTACCAGTCAATCTACGTTCCTACCCTCACCTATGGTCATGAGCTCTGGGTAATGACCGAAAGGACAAGGTCGCGGATACAAGCGGCTGAAATGGGTTTCCTCTGTAGGGTGGCCGGGCGTACCCTTAGGGATAGGGTGAGGAGCTCGGTCACACGGGAGGAGCTCGGAGTAGAGCCACTGCTCCTACACGTTGAGAGGAACCAGTTGAGGTGGCTCGGGCATCTGCTCAGGATGCCTCCTGGACGCCTCCCTAGGGAGGTGTTCTGGGCATGTCCCACCGGGAGGAGGCCCCGGGGACGACCCAGGACACGCTGGAGGGACTATGTCTCTCAGCTGGCCTGGAAACGCCTTGGGGTCCCACTGAAGGAGCTGGAGGACGTGTCCGGGGTGAGGGAAGTCTGGGAGTCCCTGCTTAGACTGCTGCCCCCACAACCCGGCCCCGGATAAGCGGAAGACAATGGATGGATGGATGGATGGATGGAAAAGGTAACATAGTGATCTAAATATGTTATGTGTCTGCAGTTAATACCCCATAGCATCCCCCCTCCCAAACAAGGACCACAAACTCTCACTTAACTAAAACTATGATAAACATTTAACACAGGGCACTAACCCACCAAAGCAAGTCAAAATTAGAGATATACGAACACCTGTCATATGCACTTTAAATATGCTAATAAAAATGTACATGTGCACAATGTTTTAACTTCTGTTTGGAGCTCCTTTTTGTAAAGCTCGGGTCACTTGTTTGGCTATTTTTTTTTTTTTTTTTTTTCAAAGGCTTGGTTGCTTGTTGCTCTTCTTAAAATCCAGCAGCCCTGGGCCAGTGGTGACAGTGATAGGCGGGGTCGGTGGTGATGGGCGGGGCCAGTGGTGACGTGTGGGGCGACTACAAGGGGTGCGGCTGTGGGATTGTATCTGGATCCCTGCTCTGTTTATTTGCACTAGACCCTTGGCTCTCTGGGGCTTACATCAACACGGTGGCCATGTTTGCAAAGGTACGCTCCAACCTTACACTGCAAAAAATACAGGCGGTCACTCATGGATTGAGCTGTATTATGCAAACGGACTCTTCTCCTGTGTTGCATAACGTGATGGAGTCTGCCACCTGCTTGTATCAATGGAGATTTTATTGCTTTACCTTGTAATGCTCCACAGTTTGGCATTTAACTTATCATCTAACTTATCTACTGGAACAACAGAATGTTATGATGCCATCTGAAACCCAGCAGCACCTGTTTATAGTCCAAAAGTGTTAAAACAGGATTTGTCAAAAGTATTTAAATAGAGATAAATCTATATAAAATAAAATGGGTCAAAACAAGATCCTCAAAACAGGGAAGACGGTTGTGTATGATCCTGGTTGTGATTAATTTGATCTATAGCATCAGATGGTTTGAAGTTTACCAAATAATGAGACTTGTGGGGTGTGTAAGCAGCTGTATAATTAGCCATTAAATAAGAAGGGCACAACAGTTGTGCACTCAGTAAAGCATTTTTCCACTAATCCGAAGGCTGGCGGTTCGAATCCTGTTCACCACCTAAAAATATTATTGGTTGAGCGGTGAGATCCACTAATCCACAGGTTGGCACAGATGAATGTTGTCATTGTGTCCTTTGCAGATGGATTCATGTGGTGTGCAGCACACTTGGTGGTTGGACAGGACACAAGCTCTAATTAGCAGTCTTTCAGTCACATAGCAAATGGTCACATTTTTATACACAGCTTTTCCATATTCCACTATTTTCTGATCTGTTATAATGTTGTTTCCACATTGCAAACATAGTTCTTCTTTCAAACTGTAAACACTCTGTTACACCTTGTGACGTAATGTGATAATACAGGAAGTGCTCCACTGTGTTTTGAAACTCTACCTTTAAACTACACCTTTACTAGAATCATTTGGATCATTTCAGAACTGGAATTACCAATCTACCCAAATGGTCCTGGGAGCTATGTTGTCGGGAGCTCCATGCCCCTGGTAGGGTCACCCATGGCAAACAGGTCTAGGGGGACGGGTGAGACTAAGAGCGGTTCAGAAGCCCTTTATGACAAGTGCGCAACCAAGGGTCGCTATGTCGCCCGGACCGGCACCACCAGGGCCCCACCCTGGAGCCAGGCCTGGGGTGAGTGCTTGAGAGCGAGCGCCTGGTGACCAGGCCTTTCCCCACGGGGCCCGGCTGGGCTCAGCCCAAAGGAGCGATGTGGGACCGTCCTCACGTGGACCCACCATCTGCGAGAGGATCCATAAGGGGCTGGTGTAGAGAGATCTGGGTGGCAGTTGAAAGCAGGGGTCTCAAAGACTGGATCTCCGGACATGGAGACTAGCTCTGGGGACATAGAATGTCACCTCGCTGGGAGGGAAGGAGCCTGAGCTTGTGCGGGAGGTTGAGTGCTACCGACTAGATATAGCCAGCCTCACCTCCATGCACAGCTTGGGCTCTGGAACCCAACTCCTTGAGAGCGACTGGACTCTCCATTTCTCTGGTGTTGCCTGTGGGGAGAGGCGGCAGGCTGGTGTGGGCTTGCTCACTGCTCCACAGCTCAGCCGCCACGTGTTGGAGTTCACGTCCCTGCACCTTCGGGTCGGGGACAGGTCTCTCTGTTGTGTCTGCCTACAGGCCGAACAGCAGGGCAGAGTACCCGGACTCCGTTGTTCTCCTGGGTGACTTCACTGCCCATTTGGGTAACAACAGTGACACCCGGTGATGCGTGATTGGGAAGAATGGCCTCCCTGATCTGAACCCGAGCGGTGTTTTGTTATCGGACTTCTGTGCTAGCCACAATTTGTCCACACCATGTTTGAGGACAAGGGTGTTCATCGGTGCATGTGGCACCAGAACACCCTAGGTCGGAGGTTGATGATCGACTTTGTTGTCGTGTCATCTGATCTCCGGCCACGTGTCTTGGACACTCGAGTGAAGAGAGGGGCAGAGCTGTCAACCGATCACCACCGTGAGTTGGATCCGCTGGCAGAGGAAGAAGCCGGATAGACCTGGCAGGCCCAAGCGTACCGTAAATGTCTGGAACGTCTGGTGGGGCCCTCTGTCAGGGGTCTTCAACTCATACCTTCAGGAGAGCTTCTGATCCCGGGGGAGGCTGGGGACATGGAGTCCGAGTGGACCATGTTCTCAACCTCCATTGTCGATGCAGCTGTTCGTAATTGTGGTCATAAGGTCTGCCGTGCTTGTCATGGCGGCAAACCCCAAAACCCGGTGGTGGACACCGGGAAGTAAGGGATGCAGTCAGGCTGAAGAAGGAGTCCTATCAAGCTTTGTTGTGGGACTCCTGAGGCAGCTGATGAGTACCGCTAGGCCAAGCGTGCCACAGCTCGTGCGGATGCGGAGGCAAAAACTTGGGGTTGGGAGGAGTTGGGCAGCCCATGGAGGAGGACTATCGGACGGCCTCAAAGAGATTCTGGCAATCCGTCCAATGCCTCAGGAGAGGGAAGCAGTGCTTCACCAACACTGTTTACAGTGCCAGTGGAGAGCTGCTGACCTCGACCGGGGATGTGGTCGGGCGATGGGAGGAATACTTTGAGGATCTCCTCAATCCCCCCGTCACGTCTTCCAAGGAGGAAGCAGAGACTGGGGACCTGGAGGCGGACTCGTCCATCACCCTGGCTGAAGTCACCAAGGTGGTTAGCAAGCTCCTCGGTGGCAGGGCTCCGGGGGTGGATGAGATCCGTCCCGAGTACCTTAAGTCTCTGGAACTGTGGGGCTGTCTTGGCTGACACGTCTCTACACCATCGCGTGGCGGTCCGGGACAGTACCGCTAGACTGGCAAATTGGGGTGGTGGTCCCTCTGTTTAAAAAGGGGGAGCGCATGGTGTGTTCCAATTATAGGAGAATCACACTCCTCAGCCTTCCCGGTAAGGTCTACTCCAGGGTACTGGAGAGGAGAATCCGACTGATAGTTGAACCTCAGCTCTATACTCTCCATCGGGTCCTGAGGGTTCATGGGAGTTTGCAGAACTAGTCCACATGTGTTTTGTGGATCTTGGGAAAGCATTCGACCGTGTCCCTCGTGGTGTCCTTTGGAGGGTGCTCCGGGAGTATGGGGTCCGGGGCTCTTTGCTAAGGGCTATCAGAGCAGGAGCTGTGTTCGCATTGCCTGCAGTAAGTTAGACCTTCCCAGTGCATGGGCATGGCTGCCCTTTGTCACCTGTTCTGTTCATTATATTTATGGACAGAATTTCTAGGAGCCAGGGGTCGGAGGGAGTCCAGTTTGGGGCCCACATGATCTCATCTCTGCTGTTGGCAGATGATGTTGTCCTGATGGCTTCATCGAGCCAGGACATGCAGCAGGCACTGAGGCAGTTTGCAGCCCAGTGTGAAGTGGCTGGAATGAGAAACAGCTCCTCCAAATCCGAGGCCATGGTTCTCGACCGGAAAAAGGAGGCTTGAGGGAAGGATGAGATTGACAGGCGGATCTGTGCAGTGTCTGCAGTGATGCGGTCACTGTATCAGTCCATCGTGGTGAAGAAGGAGCTGAGTTGAAAGGCAAAGCTCTCGATTTACTGGTCAATGTACACTCCTACCCTCACCTATTGGGGTTTCCTCCATAGGGTGGCCAAGCGCAGCATTAGGGATAGGGTGAGGAGCTTGGTCACACGGGAAGAGATCGGAGTAAAGCTGCTGCTCCTACACGTCGAGAGGAGCCAGTTGAGGTGGCACCGGCATCTGCTCAGGATGCCTCCTGGATGCCTACCTAGGAGGTGTTTCAGGCATCTCCCACTGGGAGGAGGCCCCGGGGAAGACCCAGGACATGCTGGAGAGACTATGTTTCTCGGCTGGCCTGGAAACACCTTGGGGTCCCACTGGAGGAGCTGGAAGACGTGTCTGGGATGAGGGAAGTCTGGGAGTCCCTGCTTAGACTGCTGCCCCCTCAACCCGGCCCCGGATAAGTGGAAGAAAATGGATGTATGGAATTACCAATCTCTACCACTTCATGACATCACAAAACTACCACTTCATGACATCACAAGGTCGAACAGAGCATTCTAAGAATTGGAGATGTAGACAGACTAATAATAAAGGATTACTCAAAAAGATGATGGCTTAGAACGCACAAGTCACTTTTATATAAATTAGGACCTCTAAATAAAGACAAATCTCTTGTACGAATAGGCTTATATTTTTTTGCAGTGTTTTTTTTTTTTTTTTCAGCTCACAAACTCCAGGCCCCAGAATCAACACATGCTGTATATTTTCGATGGCCGCCAAAGAGTCCGAATCCCATTTATTTAGTGTAAGTATCACATTCTCCACCCTGCCGCTTCCCACAGGCCACTGCAGGAGCCCGCAGACGGGGGGGGCATGATACTTCCTGCAAGAGAGAGGAGTGGAGGGGGGAACAGGGAACAGGGTGACAGGAAGGGTGAAAGAGAGAGAGTGAGAGAGAGAGTAATGAGAGGGGAAAGGGAAGAGGAGAGGGAGCAAGGAAGAGAGATGGGGGGGGGAGATTGGGGTGGAGGTAAAGGAGAGGATGAAAGAGGGAGGGGGAGAGAAAGGGAGAGGGGAGGAGAAAGAGAATAGGGAGAGAGGGCACAGGGAGAAGGAGGAGGGAGGTAGAGGAGAAGGAAAAGAGAGGGAGGGGAAAGAGGGGTTGAGATGAGGGAGAAGAGGAGGGAGGATACGGGGCAAGAGAGGGGACGAGATAGAGAGTAGATGGAGAGAAAGGGAGGAAAGAGAGATAGTAAGGATGGAGGAGAGGGTAGAGTGAGAGCAGGAAAAGCAGAGACACCAGCGAGAGGGAGGGAGGGGAAGGGAGGGAGGGGAGAGAGAAAAGAAATGAGTGTGAGAAAGGAGAGAAGGAGAGAGAAAGAGAGAGAGGGAGGAAATTGCATGAGAGGAAAATAGAAAAGGATATGGGGCAGGAGGGAGGTGAAAAAGCGGAGGGGATGATGAGGACCATAAAGGGTTTGAAAGCCAATTGTTAATTTTATCAGTGATTAATTCCCACTACTATTATCTACGACTTCTACTACTACTGTACCTGACAAAACAAGTACGCAGAATGCTGCCTGCCAAACCATGTACAAATGCAAAAAGGAAATGGCTGGAATGGCTGAAATGGATGTAAACACAATGTATTTTGCCTGCTGTAATCTGATAGGAGCACATATATGCTGGGTACAGTATTAACAGCTTAGGCAAAGAAGCCTAAGTACTACAACAAGTACTACAATAATAATACAACAACAAACCAAAAGTCATGCCAAAAGTTTAATTTATTTATGGAAAAAAACAAGAAATCACAATGGATCTTTATTTAGTTTGACCAGTTTTCCTGTCCACTCAGAGCATTAAAGGAGCTGTATCTAGTCTGCACTCTTACTGTTTTACAAAAGTATTACAATCACAGATTACCCTGTGTGTACAAAGCCTTAACCTGCAGATAAAGACACATGAGTGTTTCTCATTCTCAGTATATAGATAGGCCTCAGTTTTCTGTGAAAATTCAGAACCTCCAGAATGCACCCACAGAGCTGCAGAGGCTGCACTAGCACTGATTCGTGACTAGCTGCAGATACTGGGATTTAGATAGTAACCTGTCGTAACAGCAGGTACAGGAGCGGACCAAGGAATGCAGACTCGGGGCAATTTTACAGTGTTTATTAACAGTTTGTGAAATAATATGAGTCAATAGTTCATTAAACACACGGGAGGCAAACCAGGCGTGCGGAGTGTTGAGCAGAAACGGGGAACACCCGGAGCAGACGAAGACAGGATCGGACTCAGGAACAGAGCAAGCCAAGCGGGGGTAGTCCGGAGCAGACACGGAGACAGCCAGGGCCGGAGCGAGACAGGACCGGAGACGAGACCAGGGGGAACCGGGCAGGAGTAATCCAGAGAGCGAGGACCAGGGCAGGAGACGAGGAGCAGGCCGGAGACCAAGACAGGACAGGAGGCGAAGACGAGGGGTGTACTGTACCGGAGCTGGAGCGCAGGGTCAGGAGCAGGAGCGAGCGAGGGAGCAGGAATCTGGGAAACAGCTAAATCCAGTAAGACACGAGTAGGCAGGTAATGGGATACAAACTTGAGCTGGAACAAGTCACTGGTCCGGACAGGCTTAACTTGGGAAACTTGGAATGTCGGGTGGATCCGGAGAGACGAGGGTAATTGGAGCTGCACCGCGGCCGGGTTTATGACCTCCTTAATTTTAAAAAGCCCAAGGAAACGAGGAGACAACTTGCGGGAGTCGGTCTTTAACGGGATGGTCCTTGATGACAGCCATACTTCCTGGCTGGATTGGTATGCCGGGGCCAGGGTACGGTGGCGATCCGCTGCCACTTTGGTGCGCGCCCCCGCCCGAAGGAGGGCAGCCCTGGTTTTCCTCCAGACCCTGCAGCAGCGCTGGAGGTGGTGCTGGACAGACGGAACCGCGAGGTCCTCTTCCTCTGTGGGGAAGAGCGGGGGCTGGTATCCGAGGGAGGCTTGAAAGGGAGACATGCAGCTCACTAGGGAGTTGTGGGAATACTCGATCCAGGGCAGGTAAGAGCTCCAGGCTGCAGGATTAGCGGAGACCACACATCAGAGAGCCGATCCAAGGTCCTGGTTGGCCTGCTCCGTCTGCCCGTTGGACTACAGGTGGAAACCGGATGTGAGACTGACCATAGCGCCCAACCCCTCACAAAAGGCGCGCCACACTTGGGAGGTGAACTGGGTCCCCCTATCAGACACGATGTCCACCGGGATGCCGTGAAGATGGAAAACCTGAGCGGTAAGCTGGTCAGCAGTCTCCTTGGCCGTCGGAAGTTTAGGCAGGGCAATAAAGTGGGCGGCCTTGGAAAAGCGGTTAACCACGGTAAGGATTACCGTGTTTCCTTGAGAAGGCAGGAGTCCGGTCACGAAGTCCACCGCTATGTGGGACCAAGGCCGCCTAGGGACAGCGAGGGGAGACAAGAGCCCAGAGGGCGGTGAGTGGGAGGATTTAGCCGGCCCACCTGGCAGGCCAACACGTAGGCCCGGGTGTCTGTGTCCATAGTAGGCCACCAGAAGTGTCGCTTCAGCAGGGAGAGAGTTCGACTCATACCGGGATGGCAGGCAAACTTGGACTTATGGACCCACTCAAGCACCTGGGAACGGACAGAGTCAGGGACAAAAAGTTTACCAGGTGGGCCGTTACCTGGGTCTGGATCGTGAGCCTGGGCCTCCCGGACCGTGTCCTTGATCTCCCAACGCACCGCTGCTACCACACAGGAAGGAGGGATGATGGTTTCGGTCGGAGAGGGGCTGTCCTCCAGGGTGAACTGGCAGGAAAGGGCGTCAGGCTTGACATTCCGTGATCCGGGACGGTAGATGAGAATGAAGTTGAAACAGCTGAAAAACAGGGACCAGCGTGCCTGACGTGAGTTGAGCCGTTTGGCGGACTGTATATATTCCAAATTTTTGTGGTCCGTCCACACCACAAATGGTTGTTCCGCCCCCTCTAGCCAGTGGCGCCACTCCTCCAGGGCGAGCTTCACGGCGAGGAGTTCCCGGTCCCCCATGTCATAGTTGGCCTCGGCCGGGGACAACCGACGTGAGAAGAAGGCGCAGGGGCAGAGGCGGTTATGGGGGTCAAACCTTTGGGACAGCACGGCCCCCACTCCCGTGTCGGATGCGTCTACCTCCACCACAAATTGGTGTGAAGGGTCGGGCTGGCGAAGGATGGGTGCAGACGTAAACATTTTCTTAAGCCGATTGAAGACCGAGTGTGTCTCAGGTGACCAGGAGAACTGGAGAGAAGGAGAGGTCAGTTTAGTGAGTGGTGAGATTACCCAGCTAAAATCCCGTATGAACCGTCTGTAGAAGTTGGCGAAGCCGATGAATCTCTGGAGCTGTTTGCAATTGGAAGGAACTGGCCACTCCGCGACTGCCTGGACCTTCTCCGGGTCTGCCTTCACCTGACCCCGCCCCACTATGAACCCCAGAAAACTGACCTCCTCAGCGTGGAACGGGATACAAACTTGAGCTGGAACATTCTCGTTTACACGCGGACGGTCTGGCTCCGAGTGTCATCTGCCGAGCCCTAATATACTCGACAGCAGGTGGTGATGATTGTGCTAATGCGCTCCAGGTGTGCACGGGAGGAGTAGGAACTCCGCCCAGCTCCGGATTCAGACAGGTAGGGGAGGGGGAGAGCACACAGGGAGACAGACAATGCAGGCATCATGACAGTAACCATTTCGATCAGAGAGAGGCATTTTAGGTTTAAACCAAGTGCACTGGCAACCGAAATGAGACTCATGTGAGGCTCATTCTGCTTTCTGATTTGGATAATCGTCTTGAACTGAAACACCAAATTATTACATAAACAACATGTCATCAGTTCCAAAGTTTTTGTAATTAAGAATAAATCAGCTTTAGAATTGTTATTGATAAAAGTTATATTTAATCTTTTTCCATTTTGGTTTTGAATTATCATAAGTTAGTACAGAGCAGCAGGCGGAGATAGGGGATAGGTGAAAACAGAAATTTTCTGAGCTCTCAAACCAAAATGCAGAACAATAGAGGATTAATCAAACATGCAAAAATGGATGGCCTCCCTTTAAATGTTTTATATATATATATATATATATATATATAATGTTTTATATGTTGTGTCAATGTCAGAATTTTCAACCATTATCTTGTTCTTTTAAAATATGTTGTATTTTGCATTTACACACACACATATCATTATGAAAACCTATTTCTTTCACCATATCAGCGGAGTCCAAACTATCCAAAATGCGGCCCTCAGACAAAATGCAAGATTTTGAATGATTCATTGCATAATCTTGTATCTGTGTCCCTCTGTAGAGGTTTCAATATGTGGTCCTGGGTAAAAAACATTCCTCCCCTGCTACAGTTGGAAGTGACTGTATGCTCCAAACCAAAAACATGTCCTCATGTCTCCACTTTTGGTCCTCACTTCTCACCTTCACACCCTGCATGCCTTCCACACAAGCCCCAGTAGGCCATTTTAACCCTATATCTAAAGAGGTCTTAAGTGTTAGGGACAAAGCATAGACTGTATGAATAAATGGACATAGCTAATCTGCTAGTCGCAGTGTTCCAAATTGGAAGTCAACATGAGCGCACTTCCGGCTCCATTGACTCTGGCTTCAATTCACTGTCTTGAAAAACTGTGGCCCTTCTCTCTGTAACTGCTGCTGTCAGGCTCATCATTTTGCTCTTAAAATGTTCATATTAACCTGCTCTACATGATCCTAGGGTTTTTATTTCAATATTTTGTCTGTAAATCAAGATATTCCCTGAGGTTTCTCCTGCTAGTGTTAACAACAGTTTTGGTTGTTATTGAGTGTTGCTAAGCACCCACTCCCTGCTAAACTAGTGGTATGGGCGGGAAGGGATATTACTTTCAACAGCCTTGCTCCAGATTGGATCTTTGGTTGCTATGATACTTGTGGTCGGAATTCCAAATATGGAACTCTACTACCAATTCACCCCTATAACTGCTAGCCTTGACAAGCTTCATGCAGCCGAACACTGTGGGTGACGTCACTCTCACTTAGTCCACGTTATACAAACTATGGGAGAGAGTGAGAGAGAAAAAAAGAGCAGGAGGGAAAGAGAGAGAGGGAGGGAGTTCTTTTCATCTTACATAAGCCCTGGCATCTTGGGATTACGGGCATCCATCAGACTAATTACTCCCCCGCCCCTGCTCTCTCCGAGGGGGTGTGAGCCATGAAGGGCCCCTCTGCTTGTGGGTGTGCTGGGGGCCGGACCCGGGGCTATTGTGCGACCCCCCCGGTGGTGAGTCCGGATTATTGACGTGCTTTCACAGGCCAGTGGAGGCCCTGAAAGCACATTCCAGGAGCACAAAGAGCCCTGTGTCTGCGGTGGGGCCCGGCAGACAGCAGTAGTGGCCGTAAGTGTATCAGTGTGACTTGTCAGCCTGTAATCAATGCAAACAAGATGAAAGGGACCTTATCACAGGACACAAACAGAGGCATGAGGGCAGGCTGGGACAGGAGACTGGCTCTGCTGCTACACTGCCTGCACTGTTACACGCACTGGTTTGTGTTAAGACTGCATGTATTGACTTTATGATCTACATATGTGGTCATGGGCATTTTGCTACTAGACAAACAGAATCATGTTAAAAGAGGGGGTATTATGGAAAATAGATTTCTTTTTAGCTTTCTACCATGTTATAACACACACACCAAAACCAAATCAAAAACCACTGAGGGATTACACAGATATACGGCCAAGTGAGAATATCAAAGAAAGTGCTACCATTAAATTTGGAAAATCACATTATATTGTCTAAATCAGGCATGGCCAAACTGTGGCCTGAGGGCCAAATGCGGCCCTCAGACAAATTTTTCCTGGCCCTCAAGCTTCGAGGGGAATTGGCCCATATTACCTTAAACAGTACTGTTTACTCTATATTTCTGAAAATCTACTTTAACACGCCAATACGAAAAACTTAATGTGTCCCACTGAGGATGTAAGCATGAATGAGTGATTCAGTCTAACTTGTAATAATAACGCAGATTTGAAGTATTCACATTCTATGGCCCTCAATTGTCCCTCAGTTTTGTCTATGTTTTTATATGTGGCCCTTAATGAGAAAAGTTTGGACACCCCTGGTCTAAATAATCTGTTCCTTAGTATCAAAATCGAGTTTGAAATTTTAGTATCGTGACAACACTAGTTAGTATAATGCCTCAATAACTATAAACTCATCCCAAATGTTGGCTTATCACAACATGCCCAAATGCCTGTTCGCTCTTCTCTCCTGTTGTAAGTACTTAGGTTTTAGGGCCATCCCATCACTCCTCACTCCTCTGCTGAAGAAAGCTGCCAGAGGGGAGCTGTCTGTCTATCACCACAATTGGTCCAGTACTTGAGAGAAACAAGAGTTTCGGAGTAAGCCAAAACAAGCGCCCTCCCTCAAGTGCCTTCCCTTCAGAGCCCTCCCTCAGCTTGTTGGGCTTGTTTCTGTTGTCTGGACAACTTTACCTACACATCAGACGGATATAGTGGCTGGGTGATGGAAGGAGGGGGCATAGTTGTCTCATACACTGTGAGGTAATGTTTGGATTAGAGTTGACTTCACAATGTGTTTGATTCAGCTCAAGTTGGAGGAAATCCTATATTAAATATTTATTCTCTCTATGATTTCAATTTTTACACTCTGTTCCTTGCGATGTCATTAAGTGGTAATACAGGAAGTGCGCCACTGTGTTTTTAAACTTTAAACTTTCTCTAGAAACATTTGGATCATTTCAGCCCTGGAATTGCCAAACTTAAAGCTATTGTTTTAGCCTCATTGAAACTGCTTCACACTTCGGTGCAACAGTCTTTGTAATGACTGTACAAATGGTAAAACAATAAATAATCACAAATAAAAACAACAACTGAAGTTTATCCTAGAGTACTGTTGTGTATTCTTATAACATTGTTATGTATTTTAATGGTGAGTTCACACTGGGGCGTCAAGGGCATCGAGTTTACACGTAAAGTCTATGGTGTACACAAATGTTGGTCGTCCTGCATTTTTGTGGTGGGTCTTCAAGCATCAGAGTGGGATGAATCTGGCGTTAACATGGCGCGTCTTGAGTGCCCAGACATCGGATGCTTTGTTCGCGCGTCGAAAAGTTGAAAAAGCGGAACTTTTCGGCAGCTGACTCGCAGCGTCAACCAATCAGAGACTACGCTCCAATGACAAAGTGACGACATTATCCAGAACAAGAAGAAAGACATCAGCCACAAACTAGCAGCAACTTAATAGATGCACCAGCTAGCATAAAGGCTAGTAATAGACCCAGACATGCCGCAGAGCCGATTGCCTCCATTGATAGGTTTTATGTAATAAATACATTAAAGACACTCTCTCAATCTGGGCTGCATCGACAAAGAGAAAACAAAACATCCAAAGGCATTCGCAGATCACATCCATATGCAAAGGCGTCCAACTAGAGGTGTCCAACACGTGCTTGATGCCCCGGTGTGAACGCACCACTAGACTATTTTTGTGTATTCTTAATTATAAGCTGTTTACTTTTAGGGACCTGTGGATGGAATTGAGTCATGTGAGGCTCTTTGTGGTGGAGCCAGAGCTCTCTCGAATTATCACTACATAAATATCCCGAGGTGGGTAGTACTCAGAATACTTTTCTAGCAGCATACTTTTACTTCTACATGAATTAGATTTTTATTGAAGTAACAGTACTGTTACTTGAGTAAAATTGACAATATGAAATTATTTGAACATTTGTGTTTCTTGCCCCTCCCTGAACCGCATTAACGTGGTGGAGGGGTTTGAGCACCTGAATGATCCTGGGAGCTATGTTGTTGGGGGCTTCATGCCCATGTCAAACAGATCCAGGGGGACAGATCAGACTAAGAGCAGTTCAGAAGCTCTAAATGACAAATGTAAAAGCAAGGTCAGATAAGTTGCCCGGACCAGCGTCACCGGGGCCCCACCCTGGTGCCTGGCCTGGGGTGGGTGCTTGAGAGCGAGCGCCTGGTGGTCGAGCCTTTCGAGGAAGAGGAAGAGGAAGAGGAAGAAAATGGATGGATGTTGATGATTTAGTATGTGTCATTTTTGTGTCTGTTTGAAAAGTACCAGATTTTGTGCATTTCATGTTTTGTCCTTCGAGTTACATTAACTTCAAATTATAAATCAGATGTTATGTTCAAACAGTTACTTTTTAAGTTACTCTTATTTGAGTAGTAGTTTTCCCAAATAGTTTTTTACTCTTATTTGTGTAATTTTTTGGACTACTATTTTGTACTTCTACTTGAGTAATATTATTTTAAAGCAGTGTTCTTACTTGAGTACAATATTTGGCTATGCTACCCACGTCCATCTATATCTTAGCACTAGCACTCTTGGAGCTAGCTTTAGCAAACCGATTACTGTGAAGTGAACGCTCAGATTGCTAATACATTGTGAATAAGCCTTGGCCGTGCTGCTGTGTTATTACCAGGCCCATTGACTGAGCTCTCAGCGTGACCCAGGCCCCCTCCTCCCCGCTCCTCCCCCTGTCCTCCTCTGTGCCAGTATTTAGCAGGCTGCTGTTATTTTTGTGAGTACGCTCCAAGTGGCTGTGCTAAGAGGAGGTCAACAGAGCGCCCCCTGCCTGTGCTTCGGCAGAGAGCAAGACCAAAGCGTATGAACACTCCAGAGTCCAGTGGTATAATACCAGAGTCAGGTCCAAGTAGCACTCAGTAGCTTAGTCAACAGCTCCTCACCTCCTCAGTGTAGTCAGACCAGTGTGCGGCCTTTCATTTTCCCATTCAATCAGGTGCCATTATTGGCTGTGTGTGGGTAGTTTTTGAGATGCAGTCATTCAGCACTGATATAGTATTATATGTATGTACACTGTAGGGCCATTTGAGTCACTTTTTAAATAGGACATTTTCTGCAAAATTTATTTTTTTCAGATAAATTTTCATCACATCATTGCTCCGATCTAACCCCATTTTCACCACCATCAGTACATGCCTGTGATGTACGGATTCATGTTACACACACACACACCCCCACACCCCCACACACGCACACCCACCCCCCCCCACACACACACACATATGACGGTAGATCAGAGGTTCATGCTTGGGACCTGGGAGCTTAAGGGTTCTGCGCAGTATCTTTGCTGTTCATAGTACTGCACCAAATTTCAAGTAATTATTTTTCATCCCAGTTAACCAAAACCCATGTATTTCAAAGAGAAATGTCAGACGTTGCCATGGCAACACCTTTGAAATTAGAGGTATGTTCTTTTTGGCTTTTTTGTTCAGAGTGGCAAATGGGATGTCCATGCCAAATTTCAAATGTTTGTGACAAAGTTTTTTTTTTTTTTTTGGCGTACCATTTAAAAATTCAAGGGGGAGCTGTGGAGCAAAGTAATATTTGACATATGTAAATTCCATATCTATGCACTCAAAATATGATTTTGAACAAAACATATATTAATGCCGGAAAATAGGAAACTGCATGTTTGAGTTACGGGACATTTAAAACTTAAAAAAACGTCTTTTTTCTTTGCAGGCTGGCAACACCCATATTTTATAATGTACGAAAATCCAAGATAGTTCCCTATATTCCTAAATGGGTCTAGTTCATCTTGACCAATTTTTAAGTTTCGTGAATGAAAATCCAAGGCGCAAAAAATCCAAATGTGAGAGGTAAAATTTTGGAAAAATGGGGTTCCGCCCACAATGGCCAACTTCCTGTAGGGTTTAGGGTGGGGTCATAATATAATTTTTTTCTTGTCTTGACATGTTCTATGTTTGTACCAAATTTCATTTGTCTACGATGAAAAAGGTCTCTCATTGCCGTAATGTATTTCAAATTTTGAGGTGGCGCTATTGAGTCATTTTGATACGTTAATTTTTTTGAACATCAAAATACAACTTTTTTTTTTGCCAATCTTGAATTTTAGGCCATAGTTTGGTGAGTGTAGAGCATCTATTTAGTCTAAAACAAAGTCCAGTACTCTGAACCCCATTCATTTCAATGACACATTTATTATGTTACCACGGTAACATAGTTGCAGACAGAGGTATGTTCTCATTGGCTTTTTTGTTCAGTTTGCCAAGCCAAATGTCCATGCCGAATTTCAAATGTTTACGTCAAAGTAATTTTTTTGGTCCAATTCAAAAGTTCAAGGGGGCGCTGTGGAGCAATATAATGTCTGACCTATGTAAATTGTATATGTATGTGTTCAGATCCACATTTTGAAAAAAATGTATATTAATGCCGGGAAATAAGACACTTTAACACTTCAAAATATTGTTTTTTTCTTTGATTGCTGGCCACACCCACATTTTATGATGTAGAAAAATGCAAGAGAGTTCCTTATAATCCCACATGTGTCTAATTAATTTTGACCAATTTGCACGATTCTTGAATGAAAATCCATGGCGCAAAAAATCCAAATGTGACAGGTAAAATTTTGAAAAAATGGGGTTCCACCCACAATGGCCAACTTCCTGTAGGGTTTAGGGTGGGGTCATAATATAATTTTTTACTTGTCTTGGCATGTTCTATGTTTGTACCAAATTTCATTTGCCTACGATGAAAAAGGTCTCTCATTGCCGCAATGTATTTCAAATTTTGAGGTGGCGCTATTGAGTCATTTTGAAACATAAATTTTTTTGAACATCAAAATACACATTTTTTTTGCCAATCTTGAATTTTAGGCCATAGTTTGATGAGTGTAGAGCATCTATTTAGTCTACAACAAAGTCCAGTACTCTGAACCCCATTCATTTCAATGACACATTGATTATGTTACCATGGTAACATAGTTGCAGTCAGAGGTATGTTCTCATTGGCTTTTTTGTTGAGTTTGCCAAGTCAAATGTCCATGCTGAATTTCAAATGTTTATGTCAAAGTAATTTTTTTGGTCCAATTCAAAATTTCAAGGGGGCGCTGTGGAGCAATATAATGTCTGACCTAATCAAATTCTATATGTATGTGTTCAGATCCACATTTTGAAAAAAATGTATATTAATGCCGGGAAATAGGACACTGCATGTGTGAGTTATGTGAACTTTAACACTTCAACATATAGTTTTTTTCTTTGATTGCTGGCCACACCCACATTTTATGATGTAGAAAAATCCAACACAGTTCCCTATAATCCCATATGTGTCTAGTTCATTTTGACCAATTTGCAAGTTTTTTGAATTAAAATCCAAGGCACAAAAAATCCAAATGTGAGAGGTAAAATTTTGGAAAAATGGGGTTCCGCCCACAATGGCCGACTTCCTGTAGGGTTTAGGGTGGGGTCATAATATAATTTTTTACTTGTCTTGGCATGTTCCATTTTTGTACCAAATTTCCTTTGTCTACAATGAAAAAGGTCTCTCATTGACTTAATGCATTTAGATTTTTGAGGTGGCGCTATTGAGTCATTTTGAAAGAATAATTTTTTTGAACATTGAAATAATACATTTTTTACCAAACTTGAATTTTGAGTCCAATAAAATTGACTTTTCGTTAACGTTCAGGGGGTCAAAAATGACTTCAAAGCGGTAAGTATAATAATAATAATAATGGAAACGCATTTTCCACCCATTATTTTTCTCCTTAACCGTAAAAGCTACAGTCATGTGACTTTCTCACATTGTGCCCCATCCCAAATAAGGCCCCTGTGAATTTTTTCACAAGTCCACGACAAATCGATTGTCTTCTACGAATTTTTGAAAATGAAATTTAAAGAGGGCGCTAGAGAACCATTTTGTGAGAGAGTGCTTTGATTTGCATATCATTGCGTTCAGCTCACAAATGTGCATAAACGCTGTATTAGCGTTTTTCCAACAAAAAATGTGTGAAAGAGAAATATTTTTTTGAAATATTCCAAAATTTGCGATTTTGTTGAAAATTCACCCTGACCACACCCAAAGTCATAATCAATATGTAATTGATAATCTTTAATCACACATGGGTTTAGTGGGATTTGGCCAAATTTGAAGTGTTTGTGATGAAAACCGTGCGAGAAAATGTCCTGAATGCGAGGGTGTGCACTTTTGTCATTCCCGGGTTTGATCCAATATGGCCAACTTCCTGTACATTTTAGGGTGGGGCCATAATATCATTTTTGTCATGACTCGACATGTTCTATTTTTGATGTGAGTTTTAGATTTTTACGTTGACTTTTTTCCGAGTCGGGCTCCCATTGGCCCCATAAAAATCAAAGTTTGAGGTGGCGCTACTGAGTCGTCTTTTGTTATTTTTTCTCGGGGTCTTTTGTGACAATTAGAGCTCGTCGAGTTCTAATTTTTGACACCACTCACTGCCATGTCGGGGCGTGTTTACTACTTGATTTTTGCCATTTTCCATGCTCCGGACGCGGTTTTAATGAGTCCCTCGCCGGGACGGAGTCCCAGGCTCGGGCCTAATAATAATAATTAAAACTGCAAGCAGTGATAAAGGCCCTCGCCATCCCTTGCGACCGCGGGGTAAACGCCACCGCGTAGATCCTGCCTTTCGTTCCCGCTTACATCGCTCCTCCCCCCAAAATCAGCGACTGAGTAATACTACTCCATTCATTCCAATGGAAGCATTTATGAAATAAAGGCATGTCTTCATTGGCTTTTTTGTTCAGTATGATGAGAGGAATATGTGTACCAAATGTCAATGGTCTATGACACACTAATTATTTTTCATCCTTGTTGATCAAAACCCATGTATTTCAATGATAAATGTCAGACATTGCCATGGCAACACCTTTAAAAATAGAGGTATGGTGTCATTGACTTTTTTGTTCAGTATCGGAATTGGGATGTCCAAGCCAAATTTCAAATGTTTGTGACAAAGTAATTTTTTCACGTGCCATTTAAAATTTTCAAGGGGGCGCTGTGGAGCAATGTAATATTTGATATGTGTAAATTGCATATCTATGCACTCAGATCATGATTTTGAACAAAATGTATATTAATGCTGGAAAATAGGAAACTGCATGTTTGAGCTACGGGCCATTTAAAACTTCAAAAAACTTCTTATTTCTTTGCAGACTGGCCACACCCACATTTTATGATTTAGAAAATTCCAAAAGATTTCCCATAATCCCACATGGCTCTAGTAAATTGTGACTATTTTGCAAGTTTCTTGAATGAAAATCCGCGGCATAAAAAATCCAAATGTTAGATTTAAAATTTTGGAAAAAATGAGGTTCCGCCCACAATGTCCGACTTCCTGTAGGGTTTAGGGTGGGGTCATAATATAATTTTTTACTTGTCTAGACATGTTCTATGTTTGTACCAAATTTCATTTGTCTACGATGAAAAAGGTCTCTCATTGCCATAATGTATTTCAAATTTTGAGGTGGCGCTATTGAGTCATTTTGATATGTTAATTTTTTTGAACATCAAAATACAACTTTTTTGCCAATCTTGAATTTGAGGCCATAGTTTGATGAGTGTAGAGCATCTACTTATTCTACAACAAAGTCCAGTACTCTGAACCCCATTAATTTCAATACACATTTATTATGTTACCACGGTAACATAGTTGCAGACAGAGGTATGTTCTCATTGGCGTTTTTGTTCAGTTTGACAAGTCAAATGTCCATGCCAAATTTCAAATGTTTATGTCAAAATAATTTTTTTGGTCTAATTCAAAAGTTCAAGGGGGCGCTGTGGAGTAATATAATGTCTGACCTACGCAAATTGTATATGTATGTGTTCAGATCCACATTTTGAAAAATAAAGTATATTAATGCCGGGAAATAGGACACTGCATGTGTGAGTTACGCGCAATTTAATACTTCAAAATATTGCTTTTTTCATTTCAGGCTGGCCACACCCACATTTTATAACTTAAAAAAATTAGGAAGAGTAGTCTATAATCCCAGATGGGTCTAGTTCATTTTAACCAATTTGCAAGTTTTTTAAATGAAAATCCACGGCTCAAAAAATCCAAATGTGACAGGTAAAATTTTGAAAAAATTTGGTTCCGCCCACAATGGCCGACTTCCTGTACAATTTAGGGCGGGGCCATAATATCCTTTTTGTCATGTCCCGACACATACTATTTTTTGATGTGAGTTTCAGATTTTTACTTTGACTTTTTTCCGAGTCGGGCTCCCATTGGCCCCATGAAAATCAAAGTTTGAGGTGGCGCTACTGAGTCGTCTTTTGTTATTTTTTCCTCGCCTCGCCACCCCTTGCGACCGCGGGGTACACGCCACCGTGGAGATCCTGCCTTTCGTTCCCGCTTACATCGCTCCTCCTCCCAAAATCAGCGACTGAGTTATACTACTCCATTCATTCCAATGGTAGCATTTATGACACTGTCACGCCTGCACGGTTGGAAATAGAGGTATGTCTTCTTTGGCTTTTTTGTTCAGTATGATGAGAGGAATATGTGTACCAAATTTCAATGGTCTATGACACAGTAATTATTTGTCATCCTTGTTGACCAAAACCCATGTCTTTCAATGATAAATGTCAGACGTTGCCATGGCAATACCTTTAAATTTTATAACTTACAAAATTCCAAAAGAGTTCCCTATAATCCCACATCGAAATGTTAGAGTTAAAATTTTGAAAAAATGGGGTTCCGCCCACAATGGCCGATTTCCTGTAGGGTTTAGGGTGGGGTCATAATATCATTTTTTACTTGTCTTTAAATCTTCTATGGTGTAAGGTATTTTTTAACAATGTAATACTACCCCAGATGCCTGTAGCCCTACTCACCAAAGACCCCCACCCTGAGACGGTTGTAAAGCAATCTACAGCACTGGGGCCAAGAAGATAACACCTAGAACCAGGGCCACTTCTTATCTGTGGCCCTGTTCACCAAGGACTGAGTGCCCCCATCCTGTGAGGGTCATAAAACAATGACATTCAGGGATTTTGCCAAAAAGGTTTTTAATGTGTAACCACATGTTGCCGAGAGGAAGACCCACCTCACACACTGGGAGGCCTATAAAAGCTGGAAACACAAACATCTCAGGACTCTCTTACTATCCTTTCCTGAGAGTCCGGTGCTTCATTGTTAACTTTACCTGTGATGAACTCATTAAACCCTTCTGACTTATATTTCAGTCTCTTAGTCCTCTTTGACGCTTGCATCAGAAACGAACATTTCTTACAACTTTGGTGACCCTGACGTGATGGTGTAAAATGCTCTGGAGGACCTTTGGACATATCGAGGTGAAGTTTGATGACTGTGTCGGTGACAACCAGGGCGCCCCAAAATAAGGTAAGCAGAAAACCTTTTTAATAAAATTTCTGCATAGTTTAGTTTATTCTTTATTAGGGTTGTCACTGTCACATGAATCTGTAATTCTCTGTCTTGCAAATTTAGAATATAATTGGGTGGGCTATCTAGTCCAGTTTGTTCTTTCACATGTAAAGTTGCATGAAGCACATTTACTAATACATAGGGACAGATCAATGAGCCGGTATTAGAAATCCTGGTCAGGGACCAGGTGGCGCTAGGCCCGGTTAAGAGACTGCCAGCAGACCAGGTTCTATTGGACAGCCAGGGCTGGGCCCTGAGGGCAAGTAGTTAAATTCTTAATCAAATTACCTCTTGGAATAGAATCTGACGAGAGTCTACTGAACGTAGTCACTGCTAAGAAACGTACTTGCCCTTATAACCAAGACGGCTGGGACCGTGTTAGGAGGAAAATCCTGGTCCAGGACCAGGTGGCATTAGGCCCGGTCGACTGACAATAGACTAGGTTCTATTGTTGGCCAGAGTTGGACTCTGAGGGTGTAGAGCGCCCTATGACTAAGACACGGTTGGACCGTGTGTGGGGTGTGGAGCCCTGGGTCCGGGACCCACTCAGCTGAGCACTATTGAATAAACCGGTAGGGACAGAACTTCTTCTTCTTCTTCTTTTTGGGTCACTGTGGGTGGCTTGGGTCTCTGACTCTTCATTTTTAGCCTTTATCACATAGAGTATTGGCTGGAGTAGAGACTGCGTAGGCTGCATTTAGGGGTGGAGAAAATAAAGGCAAAAAGCCCGGGGTGTAGGAGTGTCGGGTCTTTAAAACTAAAATCACATATCCTGCTAGAACCCCCACCCCGCACAGACGCTTCGGCCTCTGCGTAGAAGCCTGGGTGCGATAAGGGTAGGTCTAGAGGGATCTCTGTGGTGAAATGTTTGGATCCATACATTAGGCTTATGTAAACAGGTTTTATTAACATTTTCATTCCCAATAGACCAAATTACAGGTGTGTAAATCAGACGTAGTGACAAACAGACTGACTGACTGTGGTGGAAAAGCAGTTGTGGGTTTACTCAATTAGGATTTTGACTATTTGCTCTCAAGTAAATTCTTAGTGAATAGTTCCTTTAGGGTGAGTCTTATCTCTCCTGCCTATCATACTCCCTTACTCAGCTATACACCCCCTCCTTTCTTTTAACCCTACCCCCACTATCTCCCATCAGCATTTGCCTGTTACCCTCTCACCTGAAGGCCAAATTGAGAACCTTTTCCACCACTAGACAATGGACGATAGAGGGACGAAGTTTACTCCTGCTACGACGAAAGAGGCGTGCATCAATGCCTTAGATTTACTTTTGTTTGGGACAGAGGATAGAAAAAAAAGAAAGAGACAGAAAAGTTTGAGATATGGGTAAAAGACTTGAGAGGTTTGATAGGACAGGATACGTCTCCAAATCCTAGAAAAGAACAATTGCTGAATATTCAAACGGTTGTCCATTCTGCTTGTGATTTCACTGAAGCTGAATGGGAGCGAAATGGCAAAAAAATGTATAGGGGAGTTTAAAAAGAGAGTGGATATAGCCAGAAACAATAAAGTTCTTTGCAATGCATAACTCCCCCACTTAATGAGGGGGGCAGGTTTTAACATAACATACACCACAGTGATGCCACAAATACAATTGGTGCAATCTAAAACTGAAAGGGAAACGACCTTAGATAAGAAGGGGGAAGATGCATATCTCCCTCCTCCTTATACTGACCTTTCACCTAGTGAGGCTCATAAATTACTAACTCAAGCTACTAATTCACAAACTTGGGCTGTTACACCCCCAACACTGATAAAAACTAATGAATCTAACACCACAACACTACAATGTCCATTGGTATTAGTTAAAGCAGGATTAGTAAACATAATAGAAGAACCTACAACAAATAAAGCTATCGAAATAGTAAACAGGGATTAAACATGCTATATAATGTTGTTTTGGGAAATTCATGTTTTTGATTTTGGGTTGGTTTAATAATAGCATAATCATGTACAGTACTGTGGGTATATGTGGTGTCTTCGGACGGTTGCCGGGAGCGGGGCCACAAAATGTCTTTTCCCATTTAAGTCAGAAGGTGAAAAAATGACAAAACTATAATAAATGGGTTTTTAGATTTTGTACCCATAAATCCACGTACTTTAATTTAGCAAAATTATTTTCATTTATTCTACTCATGAATGTGTATGCTTTTATTATTATCCTTAGTATTATACTTGCTTAAATTTTTAATTTCTTCCATTATTATTACTTGTTGTAAATATTACTTTTTATTTTTCATAGTTGGGTTCACACCATGTAGCATGGTGTGAAAAGGGGGAATTGTAAGGTATTTTTTAACAATGTAATACTACCCCAGATGCCTGTAGCCCTACTCACCAAAGACCCCCACCCTGAGAGGGTCGTAAAGCAATCTACAGCACTGGGGCCAAGAAGATAACACCTAGGACCAGGGCCACTTCTTATCTGTGGCCCTGTTCACCAAGGACTGAGTGCCCCCATCCTGTGAGGGTGTCGTAACGGGTGTGTGTAGCGGACCAAAGGATGCAGACTCGGGGAATATTTACAGGATTTATTATGGAAATAACAGATAGTGCAGTATGAGGGTTGATCCAGCGGTGAACAGGAGGTGAGGCGTGGACCAGGATCCAGGGGCGTAGAGTGCAGAGACAGACAAGACAGTACCAGGGCTGGGAAGCAGGGCCGGAGCAGGGTCGGAGCAACACAGGAACACCGGAACCAAGGACATGAAGGGACGACAGGAAGACAGGCAGACCAGACGGGCGTAGGGCAGAGCGGGCAGGAGACATCCAGGGCCGGAGCACGACAGGAACACAGGGATGACAGGAAAGCAGGCACGACAGGAACAAGTGAGGACGACAAACACAGCACAGACAGGGTGAGTACAAACAAGACGATCTCGCCCTGAGTGTCTTCCCCCATCTCCTCTTATCCATGGCAGGTGTGGTGATTAGCCAGATGGAGAGCAGGTGCACGCGGGAGGAGCCGAGAGCTCCGCCCAGCTCCAGGTACAGGCAGGTGAGGGAGGAAAACCAGGAGTGGACAGTGCGGATCATGACAGAGGGTCATAAAACAATGAGATTGATTGACTTAAAAACGCACATTCAGGGATTTTGCCGAAAAGGTTTTTCATGTGATCTCTAAATGTGGTAATTTGATTATTTTAATAAACCATTTATTGAGTGGGCTACTTAATTAAAAGTCTTATAACAGAAATGAAAATGTGGCAATTTGATTCTTTTAATAAACCATTTAACTTGGATGGATGCGATGCAGCATGACCACAGTGCGCACGTCTGATGTTGCTCACAGTGGTCCATGGGACCGCTCAGGGAGTTTGTGTGTTTGCTCAGACTTGTGAAAAATTTGAGGGAACATTGATGGTTATGCCTTTTAATTTAGTCTTTGAGACATTTTCTCACAATTGTGCCACCTCAGGACACTCCCAGATCATATGAAGAAACGCGCCAATAGTTTTGTCACTGCAGAAATCAGAGGGAGGGCTGTCTTTTATTTTCATTTGATATAATCTTCTAGGGTATAGATAGGCTCGATGGATTATTTTGTAATGAATCATCTGGTGATTTGGATTCCTCAATGAGAGGGAGATGTTTGACCAGAACTGATTCCAATCCCAGCCATGTGATTGGTTGATTAGATAATTGCATTAAGGAGAAATTGAACAGGTGTTCCTAATAATCCTTTAGGTGAGTGTAAATGAACCTTTCCTTCCTTCAATAGCTTTAGAATGATCTTGAGCTGTACCAGAGCAAGTATAAGACCACATAGACTAGTATACACCCATGAGCCACTATGGAACCTACACATGACGCCACATGAGAATATAAAAGAAAGAACTACCATTTAATGCTGAAAATTACATTCTATTGTCTAAAGATCATGGTATCAGAATCAGTAGAGTATCAAGTATGGAGTATTGAGCCTATTCCTTAGTATCAAAATTGAATTTGAAATTTTTGGATCAAACATGATTCAAAGATTCTTTGTTGCCAGAGATCTTCATTTAAAATAGGAAGCAAGCAGATTGTGCATGGAATTGCTGGAGTCTGAGACATTATGGCTACAATATGGGTGGTATTTTTTATTATGAAAACTTTGTAATTGTACTGAGTAATATGACGCATGAGTAATTGAGTAACTGTTAATGAAAGCTCCAAACCCCCATTGCCCTGTCTGTTCTATGGTCTCGATTGCATCACACAGTTTTGATTAATCCAGTGACGTCTTCTGTCAGAACACAGGCTTTATTTATATATCAGTATGTCCATGTTAGCTGTGCCAAACTGTTGCCCCCAAGCTGACACTTACCAAACATGCAGGCCCACCTTCAACCATATAACTGCCACACAGTCCTACCCTCACCCCCTCTCACCCTCCTCCTGCCCCCACCCTCTCATCCTCCACTCTCACCCCCTCTGCAGTTCAAACAACATAAACATTGTTGGTCGAGCAGTCAGAACCACCAGCCCACAGGTTGGTGGTATGTTTCATGCTCCTACAGATGAATGCTGTTGTTGCATCCTTGGGCAAGACACTTAACCCACCTCACCCCAAGTGTCTGTGTACACTGGTGTTTGAAAGAGTGTGGGAATAGGTGAGTGGTTCCTTGATGTAAAGAGGTTTGAGTGCCTTTAAAATAGAAAAGCGCTATTTTCCATTTACAGTCTCACCCTGTACCCTTCTTTTCTCCTCCTACCCCGCCTCACCCCCCCACCCTTCAGCCCCCTTCCTGTCCCCCTCTAACCTCCCACCTACGCCCCTCTGGCTGGGACAGGCTGGTTAGAATAGCAGGCTGGTGTGAGCTGAGCCCTGGAGCACTTGTTGATACGGTGGATTAAGTTGGCTCTCTGGGGGGATGTGATGATGCCACTGAGGACACACATGTAGCATAGCCTGCTAACAGCTGATCACTATATGCACACCAGCAGGAACACAGCTAATGAGTTATGTTATCTCAAGTTACATTTCATTTATTTATTTATTAGGACAATGTAGATTAGATTAAATGTTCTGTATTACACAAAATGGACCCTTGTGAGTTATAAGACATGTTATAATGCTTTAAGATAAGATAAGATAAGATATGCCTTTATTAGTCCCACACTGGGGAAATTCCAGTATTGCACCACACAGTTCAAGAACAAAAGGAAAATGGTACATGCAATAAAACAAGATAATTGATAAATAGCTTAAAATAATTAAAAAATAGACTTAAAAATAAACTAAAAATAGACTGTAATATAACACCATCTTTTACGTCCTTAAAAACATACCTGCAGTTGTGTTTTGTTTCATTCACACATGTTTGAGTAACCCTTTATTATTAGTCTGTCTGCATCTCCAAAGCGTACAATGCTATGTAGTAGTAGTAGTTTTCATCTATCTTTTACTTTTGGTTCAGTAGAATCAAAGTAGTTGTCTTTTTAGTTTGAGAGAAGAACTCAGCCTAAATATGCAGGGTTTGTGTGTCAAACATGTGCGAATGAAGTAAGGCAAGGCAAGGCAAGTTTATTTGTATAGCACAATTCGTACACAAGGTAATTCAAAGTGCTTTACAGAATAAGAAAGACATTAAAATCACACAAATCAAAACATAAATAATCACAAATAATCATCATAAAATTAACATTAAAACAGAAGAGTGCAGAATAAAAATCTTTCAGTCGTATGCACAGCTAAACAGAACCGTTTTGAGCCTGGATTTAAACATTGTCAAAGTAGAGGCCTGTCTCACATCTTCAGGAAGACTGTTCCAAGTTTTAGCTGCATAAAACTTAAACGCTGATTCCCCATGTTTAGTTCTGACTCTGGGCACCAGCAGGAGGCCGGTCTCTGAAGTCCTCAGAGTGCGAGATGGTTCATATGGCACTAACATGTCAGAGATATACTTTGGACCTAGGCCATGGAGAGACTTATACACAAGCAGAGCTGCTTTAATGTCTATTCTTTGAAAAACAGGAAGTCAGTGCAGAGACCTGAGCACAGGACTTATGTGCCTGTACTTCCTGGTTCTAGTCAGGACCCGAGCAGCAGCGTTCTGGATGTACTGCAACTGTGTTAAGGCTCGTTTGGAGACGCCAGTGAGCAGGCCATTACAGTAGTCTAACCTACTGGAGACAAATGCATGGATAAGTCTCCCTAAGTCTGGCTTTGACAGTATACCTTTGATTTTTACAATGTTTTTTAGGTGGTAAAAAGCTGTTATTGATTTGATGTGGCTGTTAAAGTTCAAGTCTGAGTCCATTATTACCCCTAGATTTCTAGCCTGAATTGAAGGTTTTAGAGAGAGAGACTGGAGGTGACTGCTGACACTTTCTCTATGTTTCTGTGGGCCAAAGATGATGACTTCAGTCTTGTCTGAGTTTAGCTGAAGAAAGTTGTTTTCCATCCACACACTGATCTGTTGGATGCAGTGGCAGACTGAATCCATTGGTTCATATTCACCTGCTGCCAGTGAGACATAGATCTGAGTGTCATCTGCATAGTTGTGATAGGACACATTATTGCTGCGTATTAACTGGCCTAACGGCAACATGTAAGATTGAACAACAAGACTGAGACTTTGCCTGCATCAGTGTTCAAGCGGATGTCATTTGTCACCTTGATAAGAGCAATCTCAGTGCTGTGGTGGGGTCTAAAAGGAGTTGTTCATTTCGAGGAAGTTAATAAGCTGTTGGTAAACAACTTTTTCGAGGACTTTGCCTAAAAACGGCAGATTTGAGATTGGTTGATAATTGTTCAATATTGTGGCATCGATGTTTTATCATTTATGTGTCTCCTTCGAACAACTGCAGGACCAGCTGACTAACTAAACTAAACTATCTCTAAAAATGCACACACACCTCCACCCTTTTTGTTTAGTCGTGTTTCAGATTCAAATTTGAAGTTGGGTGGAGTTGATTCCACTAGAATTGCATTACCTGTGTTTTTGTTGAGCCATGTTTTGGTTAAAAACATAAAGTCAAGATTAAAAGAAGAAATAAAATCATTAATTAAAAATGACTTGTTACATAAAGATCTGACATTGAGCACAGCAAGTTTCAGATTAGTTTCAGTAGAGCTGGATGTTATCTTCTTACAGGGAATGTGAACTAAATGTCTCTGATTGGACAGCCTAACTGTCCTGTTAATCAGTCTATGTGGTGACAGCAGAGACCCTGTGTGTCCTAGCTCTTGTTGATAACAGCTCTGGGGGAGGGCAGGGAAGGGCGAGCAGGGGGGAGTTTATGTGAGGGACCAGGTGAGGGCCGAGGAGATGGAGCAGGGGGGAGTTTAGGTGAGGGACCAGGTGAGAGCTGAGGAGGCAGAGCAGGGGGGAGTTTGTGTGAAAGATGAGGGGGGATAGGTGGGTACGGGGAAAGGTTCTGTATAGTTGATGCCAGAACTCTCGATCGCACTGTATTAGGTGTGAGGGGAGCCATCTTAATTCCTAATCTGATGAGGCTTTCTAGATGGTTGGGAAGGGCCATAGGTGAAGTTGGGGAGGAAAAGGAGAGTGAGGAGTCCCTAGAGGGAGTAGATATAGCAAAGGGGACCCAGGCTGGTCTGTGGGCAGGGGAGGTGATGGGAGTGCTGCTGGGACTGAAACCTCTGCTGGAGCTGTCAAAGACGGTTTCAAGGCCTGTGACAAGGGCCCAGGGGGAAGTGACGATGGAGATGCATCCTTCACTTTTGAAGGTGGTGGTGCTGTTGATTTGTTCTCTGGGGGAGGTGGTGGTGCTGCTGAATCCTTCACTGGGGGAGATGGTTGTGCTGCTGGTGATGACTCCTTTGCTGGAGGAGGTGGTTGTGGTAGTTGTGGTGGTGGTGCTGCTGACACATTGGCTCGGTCTCTGGTTGGAGCAGCAGGAATGCTTCTCTCATTCCTCTTTTCTCTCACTGGCCCAGGACCCTGTCCAGGCCGGTGCCTCAGAGGGTGGAGGAGGTTATCCGTCAACACTCTTACTTCACCTCTGCTCAGGTGTGGGCCATTTCCCTTGAACAGGTCCTCTCGTTTCCAGAATAGATCAAAGTTCTCAGTGTAGTGCAGTCCTCTGACCGCACACGTGTTGAACAGCCATGTGTTCAGCTGAAACAGCTGAGTAAATTTGTTCATCTTCCTTCTGTCTATGCTAGGAAGAGGTCCACTGATGAAAGTCTTAACCTCCACTTTATCAAGCTCCTCAAATAATGCAATGAAATCCTTTTTCAAGATTTCAGTCCGTTCCAATCCGGTGTCAACTGCACCCATGTGCACAATCACCTGTTTAGCCCCTTGGTATGTTGAAAAAATTACTGAGAGGAGTTTTGTAATCTCAGAGACGGTGTGACTGGTATACGAGCAAGTTTGGATTCCTCTGTGGGTCACATCTCTGATAGCACCGTTTGGCACAGATCGCCTGTCTGCCGCCGCTCTTTTGCCAACTTCATTGCTCTTGTTTTGTGACAAAAATCCATTTTCCGTTTGTATATTAACATCAACATCAGTCTGTGACAGTGGTAAAAATCTGTTTGTAAGCTCTTTTTTGGGTGATGTAACTATATTGTTTTTTATCACTTGTCACGTTTGCTTGAAATTCTTGTCTTTACAAAGTTTTGGAAAAGACACTGTATCACTCAGGTTTAAGTTGAAAGTAGCAGTTTTTTCACCCTCTTCTCTGAAAATGACTGTAGGCTGCTTACCACTGGAGGTCACAGGGAGCGTTCGGTGAAGTCCTTTTTCAGATTCTAAAACAAATATCTGTGCTTGTAGCTCATTAATTTATTGTTGATAATTCCAACAGCATTGGACATGTCGCTGGCTCATCAAAAATTTTGTGAAAAAATGTAAAAATGGTTTAAAGGTCTTGGTTTACTTAAGAGAAAATCATACCTAAACAAATCTCCCAGCACTGGAAGAGGTAAAATGATTAAAAAAGCAAAGTAAGGAAGGAAGCAGCAGGAGCAAGCAAGGTTTGCGTCTGCACTCTTCAGAAGCAGGAAGCGAAGTAAAAGACAACTCCAGGTATGTTTGCGAAGAGGAAACATAACAGAGATCAGAAAATAGCATCATTTGGGGCCTAGCTACAGCTCATTTCATCAAGTTCTCTGAGATTTTTTTTTTTTTTTTTTACCTTTAGAGCTATTTGAACAATATTAATTTGAAATGGAGGTGAAGGCCCTGTTCCCATGTATTCGAGCGAAATGTGTCTTGCCTCATTATAGATATACTGTATAAGCAGCTCTTGAGGTCAAAATAAGCTCGCTGTATAAATGATGAACTTCAGGCCTGCTGGTGGTAAACTACTACTGTACCCACAACTGCCCTGCGTTAGATTCATGGAAGAGAGACTGCCATTCGGCAAAACCAACCCCTCTGACCACCACCAACATTTGAGTGGGCAGATGTCATCTTTGAGACGTGCACATAAGTAAATATGAGATCTGAGTTTTTTGATGGCCATAATCACAAACCTGTAAAATCACATTGGTTTGACACTGGACTAATCCTCTGCATCCTCTGAGTTCCTAAGCAATTTTCACAACTCTCCAACAATGCCACCCCAGGTATTTCACCTGGAGGAATATAATCCAAGGGCACACAGGTAAGCTTTACTTAAGGAGGCCAAGAGACAATTCCAATTCACAATGTTTATTGAAGGAAGCAAAAGAAGTAAAATTGCAACGCTTTATTAAACGAGTTTAGCTAAAAGCCAAATATAAACCTTAGTTAAAGCCGGGGTGGGCTTTAACTAAGGTTTATATTTGGATTTTAGTCTGAGAAAGCAGTCTGAGGAAATGCGAGTGGGGACACTGAACTTTGCAAACTGCTCAGTAACCAAGACCTGTGCCACTGTGGAGACACATTGATCGCGGGTTGGGAATGCCATGTTGTATTTGCTAAAAACATCGGTCATCACCAAAACATTCTCTACACCAGCCGAGGTGGGCTCAAGCAAAGCAAAGTCGATTGCAACACTTTCATTTGGCCAGTAAGGCCCCATGAAGACATGGGCAACTGGTTGACTATCTTTAGCATGCTGACAACGTTCGCAAGCCTGGCACCATTGAGCAATGTCCTGGGACATATCTGGCCAGTAGTATGTATGGGGGGCACAGAGGGGCCAAAGTCCTATATATCCTGTGATGTCCATGTTCCTGATGAACCTGGGTGAGGACATTCTTGACCAGGGCAAAAGTACACAGCCCCACCCTCATCAAGACAAAACACCTGAAGATACAGCAGCCCCTCAACCTCAACCAGGCGATCCCACTGGGCCAGCACTAAAAGGGCTAGGCGAGAGATGGCTCATCTCTCTTCTTGAGTGGGCTGTCGTTTCTGTTGCCAGAACGTCAGAATCTCCTGCAGGACAGAGTTGGACTGCTGAAGCTTATGGAGGTCAGCAGGAGCAAAATTTGGGAAAACAGTCACCACAGACTGGTTTGCCCGTGTTTCTACTCCATGGAGAACCAATTTTCAAGGAAGGCCCAAACTGGCGAGACAAGGCGTCAGCATTCAGGTTACACTTACCTGAACAGTACTTCCGCACAAAATCAAACTGGGAGGACCAACACTGCTCTACAGCTCCCAGTTTGTCAGAGGAGAGATGGCTCATGGGGTTGTTGTCAGTAGCCTAGGAGGTACTCCCTGTACTTCTGTTATGGCTTACTTAAGAGCCAGCAACTCCAGCTTCATGGAGCTGTAGTTTGACATATTACGCTCAGTCAGTCACAACTCACGACAGGCGTATGTAATAGGCCTCACCTTCCCTTCTTGCTCCTGGGAGAGCACTGCCCCCAATCCAGCATCACTTGCATCAACCTCCAAAATAAATGGGAGGGAGAAGTCAGCATAGTTGAGCACTGGGGCCATGGTGAGCTTTACCTTCAGGTCATCCAAGTTCTGGTGAGATTCTGTAAACCAGAGTCCAGCATCACTCTGGACAGGCCTTTTCCTGGACCGTTTACCAGCCAGTTCAGCCACTCTCCGATGTAAAGGAGCAGCCAGCTTAGCGAACCCCTCAACAAAACATCAGTAGTAGCTTGCGAATCCTATAGAGGAATGCAACTCTGAGGCCATGGATGGTGTAGGTCAGTTTGCTACTACCTCGATCTTGCCAGGATCTGTGGCCACTCCCTAATCAGAGATAACATGGCCCAAGTAATGCACCTCCCACTGGAAGAAGAGGCACTTGCTCTACTTTGCCTTGAGCCCTTCTTTCTGCAACCTCCCCAGCACCACGCCCAGCCTCTCCAGATGTTACTGAACCGTGGACAAAAACACAACAAAGTCATGTAAAGAAGGAGAGACCGGCATTGCTAGTCCCCAAATACTCATTGCATCAAGCGTTGGAATGCGCTAAGGGTGTTGTAGAACCCAAAAAGCATGCGATTCCACTCAAATAGACCGAAGGGTGTTAAGAATGCCGTTTTATGCGGGTCACTCTCTGCAACAGGGACTTTGTTGAACCCCCTGGCCAAATCCATGGTGGAAAACCAGCAGGTCCCTGTAAGGGTAGTGGAAAAGCATTCTTTTGGGTCTTGAGGTTAAGTTGACGATAGTCAACACACAGACGAATGCTGCCGTCCTTTTTCCGGACCAAGACAATGGGTGAAGCGGGCTGGAGCTCTCTCTGATGACTTGTGCTTCCAAGAGCTTATTTATATTCTCTTTATGCAGAGGGACAAACCATTTCCTAGGGAAAAAAGGGAAGACAACACAAGATATTATAATAAAATAAGTAGTGTTTATGTAGGGAAATGAAGGGCATTGAACAACTTAGGATTACAATACACAAAAAAAGTCAACAAAAGGAGGCTCTTAGAGTAGAGTACAAAGTCAGTGAAATGGCACACCGGTTCACAAACAGAATCGGCAGCCAGGAGTAACAGGGGGCAAGTCCTTTTGAATCTGGAGCAGCCACAGGTGGAGGGCGACGATTGGCTGAGCCTTGATTGTCCCTCCAATTGCACGTAGAGTAGGCTGTCAATCAACGCCAGCTGCGGGGCATACGGGAGGGGCCGAGAGGAAGAGAGAGAAAAAAGGAAGAGGCACATGGTAGGAGGAGCTGGAGGCCCGGGGCCGTAACACATGGCGGTACCGCTGGTGGACCCGGACATCGTCCAAAAGGGGGATGTCATGAGTGATCAGTTTGGTACCCAAATCCTGATCATGTGCAGCAAAAATAGGCATAGTTCCTAAGTAATGATCGCACCTCCTGCTGCTCCTCCGTGGACAGGAGGGATAGTTCAATTGCTGCAATGGGATTCACAGCTGTGGCAACAGCAGTTTGGGAGGAGACACTCACAGAAATGGGAGGAGACACTCACAGAAATGGTGACATCATCCAGGTGGAATGGTGACATCATCCAGTGTCCCTACAAGAGCACGTGTATATAGCAGCACGTCATTGTCACCAACACTGACAATCAGCACATAGGCAGTACCTCAGACCACCTGAACCAGAGCCGGTGATGCCAGCAAACCTACTGGCAAACCAGCCTCTAAGGGTTCAATTAAAACTGTGGTCCTTGAGTACTGCTCCGAATATGTTGCAGGAACAATCTTCATGCCCCCCCCCTGGAATGGGGACAGCCCTGTGACCCCACACCCTCACCTTACCTGGTTGCCTTAAAGGGGGAGCGCATTTTGGCAGCATGACATTTTTGTAGGGCGTCCAACAATGTAGGGGATGCCACAACAGGGGCGGTGTTAAACAAGGCCACTCCGTACTTCCCAAAGACTTCTTGGTAGCATTTGCGCAGAACATTCATAACCAGAACTCCAGGGACCTGAGAAGGATCAGTTCTGGGAATGTCTTTAACAACTAACACGCCACAGTGGGGCATCACCTTTCCACAAAGCTCCATAGTTAACTTCAAGTAGCCGATATAAGGGATAGCAAGGCCATTGACTGCTCATAGCTGTAGCCAATGACAGGCTTTTAAGTGCTCTTCCCCCCATGGGTCAAAGTTCATGTGGAAGAAGCTCTCCGACATAGTGGACACCATGGACCCAGTGTCAACTAGACATGGAACCTTTACACCATATTTACCTCTATGTGTGGGCAAGACGCAATCAATTTTGGAGCACCCGTCATACCCTGAAGGGCACTGATTGAGACTAAGAATGCCTCACCCGAGCCTTGGCTCTGCAGCACAGTGGGCATTAGTTTTCCGGCTGTCAATCCAAATTATGCTGTTCCAGAAAGGGAGATTGTGCATGGAGGACACAGGGGCCATCACAGTCTCTTGCTTTATGGCCAGGCTGCTGGCAACAGTTACAAATAAGAGGGCCACAATGGAGGGGTCGACTGAGCTGTTGTTCTGTCTGCGCATTCTGGAGGAGAGCAATACTCCATGTGAGGAGGTTGAGCTGCTCTTGTTGCTTTTTCAACAGCTCCTTCATTTCACTTACCTTAGCCTGAGTGGGGCTCATCTCGCTCTGTTGACCACCATGCATGCATACTATAGTGCCACTGCCAAAGGCACCGAGTTGCTCTGACCTCGTATACTAGCTGGCAAGCCTTCCAGTTCCCACCTTATTGCTTCTCCCCTGACCTCAAGTAGCCCTGCCCCCGGATTCTGGTGCACATACTGTTTAAGGTCACGTTGCAAGGAACCATGTTCAATAAATTGGTCTTGCAGCAGCTCTTCAGCATTGGGAATATTACCAGGAGCCTGCTGCTTAAGTCTTTCCATCAAGCTCATTAATGCAAGCGAGAACTCCTGGAGTCTCCTAGAGAAAAATGCTTCCTGCAAAGCAATGTATGACTCGACGCATAGAGATCTTTGAGAATGGAGATTATTTTGGTTATGTCCTCTCGCTCTTTGTTGGAGTGAAATTTAATTTCTTCTCTAGCTTCTCCCTCTAAGCCAGGGATATCCAAACTTTTTGCAAAGAGGCCCAGATTTGGTGAGGTGAAAATGTTTGGGGGCTGACCGTTCGGCCTGATCATTCTTTGAACCATTAATATTAAATGCAAATTAACGTTTAACTATTTTTTTTACTTTTTATTGCAAATGGCTTTCACCTTTCAAAAACAAAAAAAATGAATGAAGTAAACATTTAAACTGTGTTTTTTATAATCACAATATTAATTAATTAATTAATTAATTCACTGACATTTTAGAATTTATTCACCTCAGAAGGTGAACAAAAAACTTGCTTGCACTAATGTGAAGAGTGAAACTGGGATCTGACCTGTAGTAATTAAACCAGGTCTGGCTCAAAGGCAGTGGTTTTGATGCGCAAAATGTCATGTCCTCGCACAGTTCTTGTTAAAGTTCATAACCAAGTACGTCTTCTCAAACCAATATGTCAAACAAACAACATTTTCTTAGCAAAGGTTCAAATTTCTTTAAACCTGTCATTATCCTGTTGGCGATAAAAGTCAGTGAGCTTGAACATGTGTATTTTACACTGGTCAACAGTGCTGATGGGCCACACATAATTATTTTTATTCCAGATAAAGATTTGTACACAGGTCACAATTGGCCCCCGGGCCGGATTATGGGTATGCCTGCTCTAAACGGTTATACAAAAAGAATGCCCGGTCAGCTGGTGACAAATGCCGCTCCCTCATACAGGCCTGTGCCTCCTCAACTCACTTGCCCACGCTAATACCTCACCCCCTGAACATGGGGCATTTACGGTCCCTGTAGCTCAGCCTCCATGGCTACAAGTACCAACGAGTTGCACAGAATCGTATTGCTGCAAACACAGAAACAAAAAAAGTTATAGCTGTCACTGAACACACAATTTTTACACAGCAATAAACAGTGAAATGGAAGGTCTCTGGCAAACAATAAATCCTGTCAGCAATGCTAAAATGTGGCGGGAGCGGTGGAGTAGAACCTTCATTCGTTCTTCACTTTAAAATAATTTCATAATAAATGTCCAACAATGCCACCCAAGGAGGCCAAGAGACAATTCCAATTCACAATGTTTATTGAAGGAAGCAAAATAATTAAAATTGCAATGCTTTATTAAACTAGTTTAGCTAAAATCCAAATATAAACCTTAAAGCCCACCACACCCACACCCATACACACACACCAAAAGCAAAGAGTTGAGGCCTTTCTGGAAAGAAGGGAAGGGAGCATCTGAGGAAGATACAACAAGAAGAAAGAAGAAACAACAAACGAAAAACACCACACACAAATAAAATGAGTTACTGCCACCAGAGGGATCACCAACAACACCAGAGTGAATGCTCAGCTCCCAGAAACAAAAAGGGAAATGTTAAAATGGGGGTTTAAATGATATTTCTATACAAAAACATACACCAGAATAACAGCAGCAATAGTCCAATTGCACGAGTCTCGTGAGTTTGTCTGTATTCATGAATTGTGTCTCTAATCCATTGACTCCCAATAGGAGCATAGCAGATAGGTAAGTCCAATATGTGTGCACGCACAGAGCAGGGTAGAAGTCCTTGCACACTCTTTCAGGGCAGTGCCGGCGGACCACATGCACAGTGAAAGTGAGCAGCGGACAGTAAAAAAAGTAGCAATAGGCAACAGAAAAGAAAGGACAAAAAGGCAGCATCTGCATGCAAAAGGAGGACACATACGAAGATTAGAATTTGTTTAGAACAGGCATATTGTCATGATCCCTGTCCTGCTCTCCCTGCACCCTCGTCTCCCTCCTCCCTCACCTGTCTGTCTCCGGAGCTGGGCGGAATCCCGACTCCTCCCGTGCGCACCTGCCGTCCATCAACGCAATCAACACCACCTGCCAGGGATAAGAGGGGTCTGGACGAGTCACTTGGCGCCGGAACGTCCGCGTACTCACGTGAATATGCTCTTGGCTTTACACTGCTTCTGATTGATATCTGCTCATGCTTATCGGAACCTTGTTACTCTCCTCCAGGAATCCGCCGGGAACCAGCTCCAGACCTCCCCTGCTCATGCACCTCAGCCCTGGTATGATCCTGTCTCGTCTTGCTCCCCGTGCACCTCTGTCCCTCCACGTCCACGACTCCGCACCAACACTCCCCAGCTTCTATGGTCTTTTGATTCTTGCCTTGTTAAAGATTACGGACAATACTTCGAACTATTACCTTTGTTGTCACGATTTTTGTGAATAAAGACATTGTTAAACTTCCGCGAATCTGCAACCTTGGTCCTTACGTCACGCTGGTTACGACACATATACAGTGAGACAAATAAGTATTTGAACACCCTGTGATTTTGCAAGTTCTCCCACTTAGAAATCATGAAGGGGTCTGAAATTTTCATCTTAGGTGCATGTCCACTGTGAGAGACATAATCTAAAAAAAATAATTTATTTGTATGCTACTGCTGCAAATAAGTATTTGAACACCTGTCTATCAGCTACAATTCTGACCCTCAAAGACCTGTTAGTCCACCTTTAAAAAGTCCACCTCCACTCTACTTATTACCCTAAATTAGAAGCACCTGTTTGAGGTTGTTAGCTGCATAAAGACACCTGTCCACCCCATACAATCAGTAAGACTTCAACTACTAACATGGCCAAGACCAAAGGACTGTCAAAATGCACAAGAGACATTTTCCATTTCCATTTTTAGATGAGAGCCACTGGAGTATCTCTTACCTGCCGTGAGTCGCAGATAAACACGGAAGTGCCGGTAAAATACCGGTGGGTGGGCACTAGAAGCCAAAGGGAGAGCAGCAAAGAGGCACGCACTTTTATGCGGTGCGTAATGCTACACTAACAGTGCACATCCTAATTCTTCTGACAATGAAACACTTTATATTTAGGTCATAGACTGTTTATATAAATGGGCATACTTAACCTGCTGGCCGCTGTTTTCTGAAGAGGAAGTGAGCATGGGCCCATCGACTCTAATTCACTTTCTACTGAGAAACCCTCCGCACCCCTCTCTCTGTAACTACTGCTATCTGCCTCATCATTTGGGTAAAATGTTTGTATTAATCTGCTTTACATGATCCTGGATTTTTATTTCGTTATTGTGTCTTTGAATAAAGATATGAAGATTAATAACTGACAAATTGGGTGCTTTCTTTCTCCAAGGTCTTTCCTGCTAGTGTTAACAACGGGTTTGATTGACAATGCTGCTAAGCATCCACTCCCTGCTAAACTAGAGGTGTGGGCCTTATGTTCAATATACAATACAATACAGGCCCTTTAATTCCTTATTTTGCCCAATAGAATCTCAAAACAGACTTTTTAGCATCTGTACCTCCACTTTTATCACCCCATTACAATAATAACGGGGAGCTAATTACAATGCTGAAGTGCAAACTGAGGGCGCATTCATAATAAGTGTGATTAATATTTGATTGTTTAATTTTGCTGCATTCAGGCCTCTAATGGAAAGTAATCACCAGTGCTAATTATAAAGTTGTGCTAATATTCTTGTTACTGAAGGTTCTTGAGTTAAGATCAGCCATTATGTGTCCGCTTTGTGTGCATTCCTGAGCTGGAAGATTACAGTATTTAAATGAATTATGTTTAAATAGGGAATGAACATACAGAACAGTGAGTGTACACTGAATTACTGTAGTCTAAATAGCAACGACAGAAGCACCCTTACACTCGCTGAATCCTCATGTCCCATTGGTAAATCACACATCCACAAATGACCCAAGCTATTTCTCAATGCACTTTTATCCATAGATTGATAACTAAGGCCCCAAGTATTGTTACACTATCATATATATTACTCAAGTAAGTGTAAAAGTATGAAAACTGCTTTGAGATTATAAGAGGGTTTATAATTGAGGTTGGTGGTACCATTCTGATCAGTGCATAAAGTTGTTGTGTCCTTTGGCAAGACACTCCGGACCTTGCTTTATAAGAATGTAGTGTGTGATTAAATGATTGGTGGTGGTTGCAGGGGCCAATGGTGCAGATTGGCAGCCTCACTTCCGTCAGTCTTTATCAGGGCAGCTGTGGCTACAGAACTATCATATCACTACCAACTGTTGAGTGCCTGAAAAAAATGCAAAGTACAGCTAAGTGATATATCCATTTTTAATATGAACAGTTTTATTAACAAAAGTAAATATACTCAAATGAATGTAACTGTAACCTCTAGCTGACTAGCTAAGATTAGCAATGTAAAGTTACAAACGCTAGACCAGGGCCAGGCAGTTGGCAACCTTTGACACCCAAAGAGCCATTTGGACCCTCTTTATATGGTTAATGGAACTTCTGCTCCTGAACCTCTGCGCAGAGCATCTGTACATTGGGGCTGTATGAAGTCACTTTCATCTTTAGTTTACAGGACTGTAAGCTGTCATCTGTGAGGTGTGAGCGGTGTTTGTTTTTTACATAGTTCATGGTGGAGAAGAGCAGCTCACATACATATGTGGATCCAAAAATTGACAGGATGCATCCATCTCCAAATGTATATTTCTTCATGTTTATGTAGGTGTTGGGGATGAAAAGTCGATAAATGCTGTTTATGAGTTTTGGCAGATATACCGCCTTCCGCGAATGTGACGCTTATTTTGAGTGACAAAAAATAATAAAATATATTTTTATTTTAATATTTCAAGATCACAGTAATTTTCTAATTTAGAACTACAATTAAAAAAAGAACTATCACAAATAAAATACAGTTCAATTAAGCCGTGGCTTTGGAGCTGCAGGTTACCAATCACTGCACTAGGCCCACGCATAGAACATACCAAACCCAACAGTAAACTTTGACACAAACATTCAAAAAACTGAGCAAGAACGTGATTCATTAGCCTTTATAAAACCCCATACATTTCACACACGCTAGCAGTCCATTAAGACCACCTAGCTTTGTCACTTGTGAACCTTGCCAGCACTTTGTCCATCGGAGCAGAAACACCCCAAAACCGCGGTGCACTCAGGTATTAATGAACATGTGTGAACTCCAGGGAAATTTTACCTCAGTCGCTTCACATTGGCAGAACTCTATTAGCACCCAGCTCTCCAACAATGTCTTGTCCTCAGGCCCTCCTCTCCTCCTCTCAGAGTGGGATTCTGCAGCTAATGACTTGTCCATAATTTGTCAGCACTTTGCCTGTTGTTCAATGGTGCTGGAGCTTTTAAGCATGCCTCCATATGCACAAAGAACTGCGGAAGACTACTATTTTATTCATGGCTCAAAAAGTGCTGTCTGCTCCGGCTGATGTGAGGCCAGAACATGGAGGGCGTTAAGAGGGTAAGAGGTAGGTATTTACTGACTTACATTTACTTGGGTAACTTTTAAAAGAACCTTTAAAAAGAAGATTACTCTTTTCACAGTACTTTTATAACAGAATACTTTTACTCCTAGTTGAGTAATGTTTTTTTAATATTTATTTGAATAAAAGTTGTGGTTCCTCTTCCCACTGTAAGTAAGTGACAAAAGTTTTATGTTGACAATATGAAATGATTTGAGCATTTGTGTTTCTTGCAGCTCCTTCAGATATGATTTAGTTTGTCTCATTTTTGTGTCTGTTTGAAAATACCACATTTTGTGCATTATTTACTATTTTGTCCTTCAAATTACATTTACTTCAAATTATAAATCAGATGTTAGTAACAGTAACCACCACTCAAGAAAGAGTACATTTTTGGACCTATACTTTGTACTTCTACTTGAGGGTAATATGATTTGAAGTAACGTCACACTTACTTGAGTACAGTTTTGGGCTACTCTACCACCTCCGAACATACATCCTCTCAGCTTTAACCTGAACCTTCACTGCTCTTCCTCTCACATCTGCTCTCACTTCTCTGCCTTCTGTGGAGCACCAATTAATATGCAAAAGAGTCTATGAGTTCAGTCACAAGCACCAGGCTGTCAAGGAGAGGGGCTGCTGCCGGGGGCCGCAGTCAAATTACAATTAAGCTGTCAGCACAGAGTCAAGCACGGCTCTCCACGGCCCTCAGCCCTCATACACCATTGGGACTACCTGGTCTCCTTGGCAGCCTCTCTGCAGCTTATTAGTGAATGAGACAGAGCAGATTACTGAGCAAGATCAACGGACTCAGCTCGGCTGTCTGCACAAGGCAAAAGGATGGATCGAGGGAACAGCGTTTACAGCCAAGGCCGTTTGAACAAATGATTGTTCTTTGGATTCCACATGTATAGAGAAGACAAACCTGGCAAATATCTGAAGTAGTCTTGAGTGGAGTACATACATCAGTCTGGTATGGCTCCTATTGACAGCAATTAGGAAAAGCTGATTGGAAGCGTCACAATAAACTCTCCTCTTCATGTTATTCAAGTGCATGCTTCCAATCCAACCATAAATGCTGACCTGTGATTTCTCAAGTGCTCTGCTGGGACAATCAAGTGTACCATGCCTTACCAGGGGTGTCCAAACACTGTATAACAGAAGTGGACCAAGTGAGTGTAACGTCACCCACAGTATTTGGCTCCAGCCAAATGAAACTCATTGAGGCTAGCAGTTATAGGGACAAATTTGAAGCCGAATTCCATATTTGGAATTCCGACCACAAGTATCACAGCAACGAAAGAGCCAATCCAGAGCAAGACTGTTGACTCCTGACTGTTCACACCACTGATTTAGCATGGATTGGGCGCTTAGCAAAACTGTCAATCAAACATGTTGCTAACACTAGCGGGAGCAACCTCGGGGAAAGAAGGTGCCTGATTTGTCTGTTATTAATGTTCATATCTTGATTTCTGGACACAATAGTGAAATTAAAACACCAGGATCATGTAGAATGGGTTAATTCAAAATTTCCAGGCTCAATTACAGAAATTACAGAGAGAACGGTGACTGCACCAGAAGCGTGCCCATGATCACTTCCTATTTGGACCACAGCTTGCAGTTCAGCTATGCCCATTTATTTATATATATATATATATATATATATATATATATATATATATATATATATATATATATATATATATATATTTATATATATATATATATATATATATATATGTCCAAATGATGGCCTGGGGGTCAAATTTTTTTGGCCCTCAGGCCCCATTATCCTGGGAAGCACTATTTTGCTGTTATGTCTATATAGTTTGCCATTGTCACATAACTAACCATTCTTATATGAGACAGCCCTGCTGTTAAGGTTCTGAAGTTGTGATGGAATTTTAAAACTTGAATCACGGTATTTAGCACCAGTCTATGTCCCTCAGCATGGTTGTTGTTTCAATATGCAGCCCTCTATGAAAAAGACTTGGTCACCCTCGCCTTACATCTTACCAGGTCATCTGGACAAACCCCACAAGGACACAGGAAAAGGGCTGTATGGCCTGGTGACTGAGTAACACTCCCACCTCACTGTAAAAAGGTTCTGGGTCACGTATTTAAAGGCGGGTACAATACGTTAATCTTGTTGTGAGATAATACGAACACCTTTATGATGGCCCTATTCCATAGGTTCCTGTTTCAGTTATAGTTATAGTTGAGAAGGACACAACTATGATTATATACCAGTAATATTATCAGTATTACCTCATCCTAATTACAACTAAACTGTCAGCAGCTGAGTCAAGTACTGCTCTTCAGGACCTCTCAGCCGTTAAGCATGATTGGAGAGTAGCTAGGTCACCATGGCAGCCGTTTCAGGGCCTATTAGAGTGTTAGTGAGCGTGATCAACAGACTCTCAGAGGTCAGGTGAAGCACCAGTACCTCACTACATCCTCTGCTCCTCTCTCTTTGTGAGGGGACTGGAGAGCCACTTCAAGCACATGCAGCTCCAGCGCACAAAGCAGAGCCTCATTCAGCCATTGCCACTGTTCAAGAGCATTTGGCAGCTAATCTTTGTGCTAAACAAGTCTCCAATCCACACTCCAACGCTGAAAAAGATGAACTCAGCCCATTCAAACAAGCAGTGAAGAGATTATGCTACAAGAGAGGACGCTTTGTATGTGAAAAGAGTACACATAGAAGCTTATTCCAAATGAAATTGCAGCCGATCACTGCTGGCAAATCACCAAGGCTGCCATCATTTAGGTAATGCAATGTTCTATATAATATGCTCTAATGGTTTGAGCTTGTATCCACAACCAAAGTACAAACCCAATAAGATTTGTTAATTTTAAATAAAAGTTTGACCCAGTGGCATTAAAGGATGGGTCAAATGAAAAGGACAAATTTTCAAAAAGGAACAACAAAGTGTAGCTTAATGTACTTAATGTAACGCAATGTAGGCTTTGCGGATTGACTGCAAAAGGAACTAGATTCGGTAGGGAGCCATAAAGTAAGTAAATGAAAGACAGACAGAATAAAGTTGGCTATATGAATGATTGTATTATATTTTTTCTATGCATATATATTAAAAATGCAATAATAATTAAAATTGCAAGCAGTGATAAAGCACATTTGCAAATTTTGGGTCCAATAAAAAACTTTTCGTTAATGATCAGGGGGGAATAATAATAATAATAATGGATTTTTTTTTCCACCCATTATTTTTCTCAGCTACAGTCATGTGACTTTCTCACATTGTGCCCCATCACAAATAAGGCCCCTGTGAATTTTTTCACAACTCCACAACAAATCGATTGTCTTCTATGAATTTTTTAAAATGGAATTTGAACAGGGCGCTAGAGAGCCATTTTTTGAGAGAGCACATTGATTTGCATGTCATTGCGTTCAGCATGCAAATGTGCATAAATGCTGTATCAGCTTTTTCCAAACAAAAAATGTGTGAAAGACATTTTTTTTTTTTAATATATATTCCAAAAATGTCCACACCCAAAGTCATATTCAAAATGTATTGATAATCTTTTATTGCAAATGGGTATACTGGGTTTTGACCAAATTTTGAAGTGTTTGCAATGAAAACTGTGTGAGGAGATGTCCTAAATGTGAGGTTGTGCACTTTTGTCATTACCAGGTTTGATCCAATATCGCCGACCTCCTGTGCATTTTAGGGCGGGGCCATAATATAATTTTTTTTTCTATTTTTTGATATTTTTCAGATTTTCAGATTTTTCCATCGACTTTTTTCCATGAAAATCAAGGGGCGCTATCGAGTTGTTTTTTGTTATTTTTTCAGTGACAATTAGAGCTTGTTGAGTTTACATTTTTGATACCATTCACTGTCATGTCGGGGTGGGTTTAGTACTTGATTTTTGCCATGTGGTTTTAACGAGTCCCTCGCCAGGATGTTGTCTCAGGCTCGGGCCTAAAAAACATTTATATTAGAAAGATATATACATTATATTATAATAAATGCAGATATAATCAATAAAAATAAAAAAAGGAATACATAAAATGAGAACTTCAGTTTACAGTGAAATCAGTCCCATGAGTTCAGAATGTCAGTTTGAATATTTAGTCCATGTGTATGTGTGTATCTTTGCTAAGGGCTGTCCGGTCCCTGTATGACCGGAGCAGGAGCTGTGTTCGCATTGCCGACAGTAAGTCAGACCTGTTCCCGATGCATGTTGGACACCGCCAGGGCTGCCCTTTGTCACCGGTTCTGTTCATAATATTTATGGACAGAATTTCTAGGCGCAGCCAGGGGCCGGAGGGGGTCTGGTTTGGGAACCACAGGATTTCATCTCTGCTGTTAGCAGATGATGTTGTCCTGATGGCTTCTTCGAGCCAGGACCTGCAGCAGGCACTGGGGGCGGTTTGCAGCCGAGTGTGAAGTGGCTGGGATGAGAATCAGCTCCTCTAAATCCAAGGCCATGGTTCTCGACCAGAAACAGGTGGCTTGCCCTCTGGGTGGGTGGTGAGTCTCAAGTGGAGGAGTTCAAGTATCTCTGGGTCTTGTTCCCGAGTGAGGGAAGGATGGAGCGTGAGATTGACAGGCGGATCGGTGCAGCGTCTGCAGTGATGCGGTCGCTGTATCGGTCCGTTGTGGTAAAGAAGGAGCTGAGCCCAAAGGCAAAGCTCTCGATTTACCGGTCAATCTACGTTCCTACCCTCACCTATGGTCATGAGCTCTGGGTAATGACCGACAGCACAAGGTCGCGGATACAAGCGGCTGAAATGGGCTTCCTCCGCAGGGTGGCCAGGCGCACCCTTAGGGATAGGGTGAGGAGCTCGGTCACATGGGAGGAGCTCGGAGTAGAGCCACTGCTCCTACACGTTGAGAGGAACCAGGTGAGGTGGCTCGGGCATCTGCTCAGGATGCCTCCTGGACGCCTCCCTAGGGAGGTGTTCTGGGCATGTCCCACCGGGAGGAGGCCCCGGGGAAGACCCAGGACACGCTGGATGTCTCTCGGCTGGCCCGGGAATGCCTTGGGGTCCCACCGGAGGAGCTGGAGGATGTGTCCGGGGTGAGGGAAGTTTGGGAGTCCCTGCTTAGACTGCTGCCCCTGCGGCCCAGCCCCGGATAAGCGGAGGAAAATGGATGGATGGATGGATGGGTATGTGTGCGGGCAAAGGCTTTCAGACTGAGTTTCAAAGTTTGTTTTAAATCCAGCAAGAGAGAAATAAGTTTGATCTCCTACCACAAAGTGGTGTATGGTTAACTCACCATCACATCAGGACTGGCAGGAGAAAAAAACCTGACCTACACAGGGTCAGAAGAAAAAACCCAAATTAAATTAACATTATTAAGCTTACAAGTTATAAGCTACACAATAATACATACTTGCAGTTAGTATGAATTGTAACACATCAACATACCCCCTGAACCGCGGCCTTAACATGGTGGAGGGTTTTGAGCACCCGAATGATCCTGGGCGCTATGGTGTTGGGGGCCTTATGCCGCTGGTAGGGTCACCCATGGCAAACAGGTTCTGGGAGACGGGTCAAAATAAGAGCGATTCCGAAGCCCCACATGATGAGCAGTAGAACTGGTGTGGGCTTGCTCATTGCCCCACAGCTCAGCCGCGACCCTCTCATTCACCCTGGTAAATGAGAGGGTCACGAGAGAGGGCCTCTCTCACTGTTGTGTCGGCCTACGGGCCAAATAGCAGTGCAGAGTACCCGGCCTTCTTGGAGTCCCTGGGAGGGGTACTAGACAGTGCACCAACCGGGGACTCCGTTGTTCTCCTGGGGGACTTCAATGCCCATGTAGGTAACAACAGTGATCCTGGAGGAACGTGATTAGGAAGAATGGCCTCCCTGATCTGAACCCGAGCAGTGTTTTGTTATTGGACTTCTGTGCTAGTCACAGTTTGTCCATAACAAACACCATGTTTGAGCACAAGGGTGTCCATCAGTGCATGTGGCACCAGGACACCCTAGGTCAGAGGTCGATGGTCGATGGTCAACTTTGCTGTTGTGTCATCTGATCACCGGTTGTGTGTCTTGGACATTCGGGTGAAGAGAGGGGCTGAGCGGGCTTTCTGGTAGAGGAGAAAGCTGGACAGACCTGGCAGGCCCAAGTATATCGTGAGGGTCTGCTGAGAACGTCTGGAGGAGCCCTCTGTCAGAGGGGTCTTCAACTCACACCTCTGGGGGGGCTTCTTCCTGATCCTGGGGGAGGCTGGGGACATGGACGCCGATTAGGCCATGTTCTCCACCTCTATTGTCGACTATCTAATGCGGCTGCTCGTAGCTGTGGCCATAAGGTCTGCGGTGCTTGTCGCGGTGGCAACCCCTGACAATAAGGGATGCCGTCAGGCTGAAGAAGAAGAGCCCTATCGAGCCTTGTTAGCTTGTGAGACTCCTGAGGCAGCTGATGAGCACTGGTGGGCCAAGCATGCCGCGGCTCCTGTGGTCGCAGAGGCAAAAACTCGGGGTTGGGAGGAGTTTGGGAAGGCCATGAAGGAGGACTATCAGACGGCCTTAAAGACATTCTGGCAAACCGTCTGATGCCTCAGGAGGGAAAAGCAGTGCTTCACCAACACCGTTTAGAGTGTGGGCGGAGAGCTGTTGACCTCAACTGAGGATGTTGTCGGGCGGTGGAAGGTAACGTTTTAGGATCTCCTCAATCCCACCATCTCAGTCAGAGACTGGGGACCAGAAGGCGGACTCGTCCATCACCCTGACTGAAGTCACCAAGGTGGCAGGGCTCCGGGGGTGGATGAGATATATCCCGAGTACCTCAAGTCTCTGGATATTGTGGGGCTGTCTTGGCTGACACATCTCTGCAACATCGCATGGTGGTCGGGGACAGTGCCACTGGATTGGCGGACCGGGGTGGTGTATAAGAAGGGGGGCAGGAGGGTGTGTTCCAATTACACTCCTCAGCCTTCCTAGTAAGGTCTATTCCAGAGTACTGGAGAGAATTCGACCGATAGACAAACCTTGGATTCAGGAGGAGAAGTTCAATTCAATTCAATTTATTTATTTTTGTAACGCCCAAAATCACAACAACAGTTGTCTCGAAGGGCGTTCATGTTTTGGTTGATGGGGGAAACCGGAGTACCCGGAGGAAACCCATCCAGACACGAGGAGAAACAAGCAAAACTACACACAGAAAGGCCTGGGCGACCCGGGGATCGAGCCAAACCCTCTTGCTGTGAGGCATGAGTGTTGCCACTCAGCCACTGTGCTGCCTACACACAAAAACAAACAGGAAAATCAAACAACAGAAAAAATCAGACTAAACAAGAAAAATCGGCCCGGCGAGGAGGAGGAAGACCAGGCGAGGAGGAGGAGAGCCGGGCGAGGAGGATGAGAGCCAGGTGAGGAGGAGGGCCAGGCGGGGAGGAGGAGAGGGTCCAGCTGTCATCGGGGCATCTGAAAGAGTTACACTCCACAGGGGGAGTGGGACAGGGGACAACATGTGAATAGCATTGCTGATGAGAAAATAGGACAAAGTAGAGGATAGTGCTCAGGTTGCCATACTTCCCCCAGCTAGTTATCTCCTACTGCAGCCTATCTTAGAAGTGTGGTTTTCGTTCGGGTCGCGGAACACTGGACCAGCTCTATGCTCTCCATCGGGTCCTCGAGGGTTCATGGGAGTTTGCCCAACCAGTCCACATGTGTTTTGTGGATCTGGAGAAGGCATTCGACTGTATCTCTCATGGTGTCCTTTGGGAGTTGCTCCAGGAGTATGGGGTCTGGGGCCCTTTGCTAAGGGCTGTCCGGTCCCTGTGTGACCGGAGCAGGAGCTGTGTTCGCATTGCTGGCAGTAAGTCAGACCTGTCCTTGGTGCATGTTGGACTCTGCCAGGGCTACCCTTTCTCGCTGGTTCTGTTTATTATATGTCTGGACAGAATTTCTAGGTGCAGCCAGGGGCTGGAGGGGGTCTGGTTTGGGAACCACAGGATCTCATCTCTGCTGTTTGCAGATGATGTTGTCCTGATGGCTACATCGAGCCAGGATCTGCAGCAGGTACTGGGGTGGTTTGCAACTGGCTGGGATGAGAATTAGCTCCTCCAAATCCGAGGACACACTGGAGGGGCTGTGTCTCTCAACTGGCCTGGGAATGCCTTGGGGTCCCACCAGAGGTGCTGGGGAATGAGTTTAAGGTGAGGGAAGTCTGCTTAGACTGCTGCCCCAGCGACCCAGTCCCAGATAAGCGTAAGAAAATGGATGGATGGACATAATCATATTACAAATTGTTCATTTGATAGCATTAATTTCACATTTCACAAAAATCAAAGTGCACCTTTTAGCCTTTGTTTCAGGCTAATATATGAAATATATCAAAATTCAGTTGTGCAACAAAACAACCCCTCCCTAAACCGCCACCTTAACGTGGTGGAGGGGTTTGAGTGCCCGAATGATCCTGGGAGCTATGTTGTCGGGGGCTTCATGCGTCTGGTAGGGTCACCCATGGCAAACAGGTCCAGGGGGACGGGTCAGACGAAGAGCGGTTCAGAAGCCCCTTATGACGAGTGTAAAAACAAGGCCGTTTACGTCGCCCGGACCGGCGTTACCGGGGCCCCACCCTGGAGTCAGGCCTGGGGTGGGTGCTCGACAGCAAGCGCCTGGTGGCCGGGCCTTTCCCCACGGGGCCCGGCCGGGCTCAGCCCGAAGGAGTGACGTGGGGCCGTCCTCATGTGGACCCACCACCCGCAAGAGGATCCGCAAGGGGCCGGTGCTTGAAGATCTGGGCGATAGTCGAAGGCGGGGGCCTCGACGACCGGATCTCTGGACATGGAGACTGGCTCTGGGGACATGGAATGTCACCTCGCTTTGGGAGAAGGAGCCGGAGCTTGTGCGGGAGGTTGAGCATTACCGACTATATATATATATATATATATATATATATATATATATATATATATATATATGATCCATCGCTGCTCAAACCCAAGTGAACTAGAATATGAAGGAGATTGCAGATATACAGAAAAGAAACACAAAGGGTCCATAATGTATATTCAAAGCTGGGTAAAGAAACATGGGTTTAGTGGAAAACTCATATTGAAAGATTGTGAAGTTCTAAATAAGAAAGTACTTTTACACAATAAAACCAAATTACAGTAAACTATCAACAGTAAAACAAAAAAAATAAGAACAAGTTTTGAGTGGTGTGGATAAGAGTAAACACAAGAAGGAAAAAAGTAAAATTGAAAAGGGCTTGGACAAATGTAACGGGAAAGTTTTTAGACTGTGCTAGACAGTTTTTAAAGTGTGTGAGAGAGAGTTTTTAAAGTGCAAGAAAGTGGGTGAGAGAGTTGTAGATTGGAGGTATGTTAGGGCAAGATATTATTATATTATAATATTATTATATTGTTATATTATTATATTATATATCATGATATAATCCTACCTAAAATAGTAGAGAATATTGTAACAACAAAGTGCTGCTTGTGACTCCACTAAAGCTGCATTCAGCAGATTTGTAACTATCTCTGGTTATTCATAACATATAAACGAGCATAGTTATAAAATATAATTTGAACCCATATTTAAATGTGCCAAATACATTTTCTTCACCTAAAATTAAAGATAAATGATGGAAATACATTTTCTCCAGTATTTGTGCTTCCATGAGCAGTTTCAAATTAAGCAAATGATCAAATATGATATGATCCCAACAATAAAATTTGACTTCAGTTTAACCAAACCTACATGATACAAGGTCAGTGGTTAAAGTGCCATAGATGAAGATGCTTTGTAAAATGGAAAAAAAAAAACAAATGTATTTTATAAACTCATCTGACAGTGATGATTTTATTTTAGTATTTAAATAAACTTTAGATGATTTTACATTTAATTAAATCATGCTGAAATTTAAAGAAACAATTCAAACGTTATCTTTTAATTATTTAATATTCCTCACTTCAAATTTAGGATATTTTAAATATAGATACAGATTTCGTTTGCAAACCTATTTACACTTGGAGGCAAAATGAACAACTTGTGTATGAAAGTTGGAATAGATTTTTGAATAGATTTTTGTTTTGACTGAAGTGGATTTGAGACGGGTCTTTGGCCTGTTCTGTCTGGGTGGGCGTGGTCTGAGTGCAGTGGCTCTCTGGGTGCCTCTCTCTCCAACTGTGAACTGAAAGGTCACATGACCTGGGCTGGCTCTGCTTCTGTTATCTAAAGACTGTCTAAACATGGCTGCTGCATCACTGAGAAACATGAGCTAAACTAAAACCAAAGAAGGTCCTGCTGGGTCTTAAACTCGTCTGTGGACTGGGCTCCTCCTCCACTGGCCACGTGACAAACGAATGGACTGAATCATAACCTTCGGCAAGTGCTCTGCTGCTCTTCTAAAGACACCATAAAATTGTCTCTGCTGCTGCATTGGGGCTGTGTTTGCCTGGACACTCATGACTAGAACCTGATCTTGGATCCACACAGTTAAATATTTTGTTTCAAAATTTAGAAGTGTAACCGTTTATTTTGAACATTTTTGCTCCATTCCTGAAAACAACCGTTTACAAATGTAGCATTATTTGGGGTATTTCTTTTCATTGTACATCAGCGCTGTTGCACTGGGGCTGCTACATACTGTATATGTAACTCATTTGAAATGACATTTAGAATGGCCATAATTAAAATTTGAAACTGAAGTTTTTAAACAGTAAATCTTCCAGTGCAAACAACATATCTAGCTTTATTATGTATGAAACCTGAGACCACTGGGTTCTGAAATGTTTTAGATTATTTGTTGTAAATGTTTAGTTGACATACTATGATACTTCACTATGAGAGCTCAAAATGTCACTACTCCTGAAAGTGTTTGAAATTTGTATGCCAAACCAAATCATATTATTAAAACATAAAATACTGGCTTTTTAATGCTTGGAAAAAACAATTCTTGAGAGAGATTACTTAAGGTCACAATTATGACCCAAAAGGTGTAGACTCCTTGCCAAGCTTCCTCCCTGTGTAGACCAGGTGCACATGGACCTGCACAGGGATGAAATGAGGTGGGGCAGAGCTGAGAGTCAATAGTAACAATTATAAGGATTCTTTCTAATAACAACAAGAAAATGAGTCAGAAAAACAACTCTGGAAAAACATGGTGCAAAAGTAGAAAATTGACTCCATATTAGTACAGATAACAAACCAATTCTACGAAGATCAATGTTTAAATGGGCTGTAATATTGAGTCATGGGCTTAGCCATGTCTCAACAAGAGGGATGTGTAGTGTTATAAATCAACACTATACAACCTATGGATATGTCTACAATGAAAATTTGAGACCAAAGAGAGGAAAATTTCCAGAACCAGAATATCCATTCCAGGTTATACATATGGATTTCATTCAACTCAGCAAAGTCAGAAATCTCGAATATTGTCTAGTAATTATTGATGCCTATTCCAAATGGGTAGAACTGTTCCCTTGCCATTCTCCAGATGCATTGACAGTAGCAAAAGCTTTATGTAAAAGAATAACACCCACATTTGGTATTCCACAAGTGCTGAGAAGTGACAATGGAACACATTTTGTAAATGAAGTCATTGACAAAGTAGGACAAATAGGACTATCAAAACTAAACTGAGAAAAACCATGGCAAAAACAGGAAGACCGTGGCCTGACTTTATAGACTTCGTGCAGCTGAGTATGCACATCACGCCCAACCAAACTAAGTCACTTACACCATTTGATATACTATTTGGACGACCATATACAATACCAGACTTAACACCCAACCTAAGGCATTCTCCAGATTACGTAAAAGACTTGTCTGACTATAAGGGGAGAACTTTGATGACAAGAGAATGCTTAGAACCAAATACTGTTCCCTCTGATATTTTGTCTCCACAGGAACATATGTCTGACGCATGTTGGGAGGGTCCCTACAAAGTGCTGCTAACTACACCCACAGCGGTGAAGATAGATGAAAGAACCACGTGGATTCATCTCTCACACCGTAAGCTGAGAGGGATAGAAAGAGAAGAGTCAGCGGCTGAGAGGAGAAGTCTGACTACAAATGGGGGTAGGTGGCTAGCACCAACTCATCTCATCGTCAGTGAAGGAAGATCCTGTCAGTTAGGGGCCTTATTCAAGTCTGAGAAAATGAAAAAAAAAAAAAAAAAAATCACGCTCCACAAGCTGAGAAAAGGACTCTCTCAGCACTAGGACTCATCCTGGGTATTCATCACATTTTTCTTCTTATGGTGGACAATTCAACTGCAGAAAGCCAAAACTGTAGAAGTGCATGTGGGTAGAAGATTGGTTACTCTACAAGAAAATGAAAAAATGAATAGTGATAGCATTACTTATATCTATCACACAAACTCATGGTGGTCTTCAGGAAACTGGTGGCAGATTCTATTGAAATTTCTAACTCCATTTAATGTCATTTTATTATCTTTCTGTATCTTTTCTATGTGTGTTATTCCATGTATTCGAAGCCTCATCTACAAAGCTGTGAGTGGAGCAGTGCAAAATGTAATGCTTAGTGATGAATTCTATATTCTACTCCATATGAAGGAAGACCAACTGTGAGTCATTTTTATAACATCAAGCCAATAAAGTTGTTACAGAAAACTGTACTCAGAAATGTGATGACAGACATAAGATTGATGTTTATTAATGATAAACAGGAGGGAAATCTGAATAAAGTTATGCTTATATTTTATCATTAAGAAACTGTATGCTTATATTGTGTGTACAAAACTAACATGCAAACAATAAGCCTGTGTAACAGAAATGGAAAACAGGAGATGTTTGTGTGGAAAGATACTGAGTGCTGTTGTTAAAAATGCTGACTTAAGTCGTGTGTCAAAATCATGTGTCTTAATGATGTGTTTAAATAAGTGTCATGTGTTAAAGAAATGAATGTCATGAGTATAGAGAATATGTCATGAGTCCAAATAAAAGACTGCTGTGAGAAGGGGGAAGTTGGAGAAGCACCGAGGAGGCAAAGACTCGAAGCTCTTTGTCTGTGCGCTCTCTCCCCTCTGATCAGAGCAAAGAAAATGTCAAACACTTGTCTTGAGTCTTTTTAGTAAACAGCACATTCAGAACAGACTTTTTTTGACATCTGCCCATTGCCCATTGGGTGATAAGGTGTGGTCCTTGATTTTTTCACTCCAGATATTTTCAACTGTTTCTGGATGAGCTCGCTCTTGATGTTTGCACCTTGGTCTGCATGAGCTCTTTGAGGGGAGCCATAAACGCAAAAGTATCTGTCCCATAACTGACGGGCAACTTGTTTTGCTGACTGATCGGGGCACTGAAAGGCATGGGCCATTTTAGTAAAGTGGTCAGTTATCACTAAAACATCCACACTCCAACCTTTTGCTGACCAGAAATCAAGACAGCTAGCTCTTGGGGGCTTGTGGTTTTTATGGTTTCAAGTGGACCTCTTACCTCTGGATCAAGAGTTTTACTCACAAAGCAACGTTTGCAGCATTTGACGTGAGTACTTTACTCATGAGTACTTTGCTCCATATTGATCCAAAAGAAACGCTGCCTGGCAAGGTGTAAGGTGCAGCTCTGGCCTCGGTGCCCAGCATAATTGTGCACACCATGGAGGACTTGGCCAACAAGGGTCGAGGGCGTCACATACTGGTGTCGCTTTCTTCCAGTTATTAGGTCTTTGCACACCCTGTGCAGAATGTTATCAAGCATTTTCGATTTCTCCCACTGCTTGAGGAGTTTCAAGGCTCTTGGAGACAGATTGGACTTTTCTCTCCTTGATGGTCACCTGCCACGTGTAACAAATGGTATGACTTGACCAATGGTGGTGTCATTTCATTATGTGTCTTGGAGTTCTTGAACAGAAAACACTGATAAAGTAGATTGGGCTGGAGACATTAGCCTCTCTATGTCCTGAGTTAGCCAACAGAACACCCGTTGCTCTGAGCTCTGGTCCTCATCTAGTTGACCTGCCAGGACAGATGACACTTCCTCATTATTCAGTGAGTGATGTTCTAAGCATGATGTGACACTGAGACAGTTCACTTCTTGATAGTCTGCACTGGCCCTAAACACTTCCTGAATTGTGTATTCCCTGAGTTGCTCTGACTCTCTCAACAAGCTCTCATAGGGCTCTGTTACCAGTCTCTAAGAAACTCGGCACTTTGACAAGGGGTTGGTGACGCATCAGGTTTGGGCTTTGTGAGGATATAGGTCAGAGGGTTATTATCTGTCCAAACAGTGAACAGTGAATGTATTGCCCTAGAGCCAGTGGCTGAATTTATCGCAGACTGACCACTTTAGCACCAGAAAATCTAACCAATGGGCTGGATATTTGGTTTGTGCATATGTGAGAGCTTTGCTGGTGAATGCAATGGGCCGAGCTTTAATTTCTCCATTTTGGTCTTGAGATAACACGGCACTTAGTCCATCTGTTGAGGCATCGGTGCATAGGATGAAACGGCCTGCTAGGACAACAGACTCTAGAAGGGCAGTTTAAGACATTCGAATGACTCTCTGTGTACCTGTTTCCAGTCACTGGCATGCAACTTTCCGAACACTGCAACACATCACATGTTCCGTTTCCTCCCTTTTGGAGCAGCAGTGAGTGCGAAAAAAGGCTTGGCAATACTGGAAGAATCTTGGATGAACCGCTGGTAGTATATTGTCATGCCCAGGAATGAGTTGATTTTCTTTTGAGAAGGGGTAATTCCATCCTCCATCATCACCTGAGATCTGGCTCCATCATAGAGGTGATGGCTTTGATCTTGTCAGGATCAGTTGAAACTCCATGTCCATCCACTACATGACCGAAAACCCTAACACTCCTTCTGAGGGGTTGTTTTTTGCTTCCGCCTTGTCAGGAGCATAAACAAGGACATGAGCATCTTTGATAGTGTGTGCATTTAACTAGCAGTAGTTCACACAGATTCTCAGATCTCTGTTCTTTTTCCACACAAAGACCAAAGGTGATGCCCACTCACTGTTCGATTTGCGGATGCCTGCTGGCACTCAGCAGACCAAACAAATTTAGCTTTGGCTTTTAGATGCTCCAACTCCTTTTTAGTAGTTGGCTGCGGAAACTTGGCTACAACTTTGGGGACAACTTTAGTATGGACAGGAGCAACTTTACCCTGTCCCACAATGCGACCCAGGTATGTCACAGTTGCTTTAGCAAACTCGCACTTAGCTAAGTTGATGGTCAGATGTGCGTCAGTGAGGTGCTCAAAGACAGCCTGCGCAGCAGATGTGCATGCCAAGTGTCACTGTAAATAACCAAGTCATCAAGATAAACTGAGCAGCCCTCCAATCCAGTGACCACCATATTCATGAGCCACTGAAAAGTTGCTGGAGCGTTTCTCAATCCAAATGGCATAACAGTGTAGGAGTACAGCCCAGATGGTGTCACAAACATAGCAATTACCTGCGTACGTTTGGACAGGGGCACTTGCCAATAGCCTTTCAGCAAATCCAATTTGATGACATATTTGGCTGAACCAACATGATCAATGCAGTCATTTTTTTATCAAGCCGAAACAGTTCAGTGCGCTGTGATGTAGACAAATCGGAAAGTAAACATTCTAAGTTAACCAAAGACTCTGAGTTTTTAAGACACACTGGCACACTGTCCTCCAGCCCCGATGAGAGGCGAGCACTATCAGGAGCGAGCTGATAGTAAGGTTTCAATAGGTTCATATGGCAAAGCTGCTTAGACTTCTTCTTGCCAGGTGTTGCAATCAAATAAATCAAATCAGATATTTTTTCTGCCATGATGTAAGGTCCAGAAAATTTTGCCTGAAAGGGTGAGCTAACCACAAGTGTAAGAGCAAGAACCTGGTCACCCGGGCTAAACTCATGGTGCCCCGTCTTACGATCATAAATATTTTTCATTTTTCTCTGAGTGTTGCAGCTTATCTTTAGCCATGCAGCCAGCCATGAACAAACAATGACGAAAACCCGTTCACAAAATCAATTAGGTTTTTAGGCATTTTTAGGTCTCACAAAAATTACTTTTCAGAGATGCCAGAGGACCACACACAGAATGACCAAAAACAAGCTTGTTTGGGCTGAAACCTGCCACGATCACTTTGAATTATTTTTGGAATCCCAAACACTGAGATGAACTGGGACAGCTAAATGCTTAAGAAGACTCAAATAGGTTTTGCGCACGCCAAAGTGACCTGCATTATTGTGCGCAACCTCAAGCACAGCAGTGTGGAATTTAGTGGGAACCATGAGTTGAAACACGGCATCAAGCACAAACTCGCCAGGGGGCGTCCACTTTCTAAAGAGCACATAATTTTGCACGAAATAGCCATTGGCCATGCATCTTTTACAGTTAGATTATCATGCTATTACTGAACTAAATCACTGTGAGACACATTTAAAGGAAAGTCAGTCACGGACAAAATGACATCTTTGCAAACGGCAGGGTCCTTCTCAGGTTTACGCATGGCACAGGTCACAACGCAAGCAGAAAATACTTCTAGTGGTGCTGACAGATCACCTTCCAAAGCAATTGGGTACAACGTGACTACAGGTGAGGCTGACACATTCACACAATCACAAGGACGGTGTACTAGACCAGACACAGCTACCAGCCAAGCCACTGCCAAAAATGAAATGAATCCCGTCAATTGGCAATGCTGGCCACACGCCCACAGCAACTTCTCCTTGTACAAACTCACACTGCAACCTCACTCTGTGTAGTGCAATGGGCAACACCGTCAAGCCCATACCAAGACTAAGTATACAGTCATACTGTTGTGGTCTCTGGTGAAAAAGGCAACACAGAGAAGACTACATAAGAATCATACGCTACAGTGTCTCGAAGGATCTTCATTGGGACTTTCATAGCAGCACTGACAAGTGACAGATAACCTTCACGAAAAAATGGGGAATAAGATAACAACACGTCCGGTTCACAACACATCCATCCATCCATTTTCTTCCGCTTATCAGGGGCCAGGTTGCGGGGGCAGCAGCCTAAGCAGGGACTCCCAGACTTCCCTCATCCTGGACACGTCCTCCAGCTCCTCCGGTGGGACCCCAAGGCGTTCCCAGGCCAGCCGAGAGACATAGTCCCTCCAGTGTGTCCTGGGTCTTCCCCGGGGCCTCCTCCCGGTGGGACATGCCCAGAACACCTCCCTAGGGAGGCGTCCAGGAGGCATCCTGAGCAGATGCCCGAGCCACCTCAACTGGTTCCTTTCAACGTGTAGGAGCAGCGGCTCTACTCCGAGCTCCTCCCATGTGACCGAGCTCCTCACCCTATCCCTAAGGGTGCGCCCGGACACCCTGCGGAGGAAGCCCATTTCAGCCGCTTGTATCCGCGACCTTGTCCTTTCGGTCATTACCCAGAGCTCATGACCATAGGTGAGGGTAGGAACGTAGATTGACTGGTAAATCGAGAGCTTTGCCTTTGGGCTCAGCTCCTTCTTTACCACAATGGACCGATACAGCGACCGCATCACTGCAGACGCTGCACCGATCCGCCTGTCAATCTCACGCTCCATCCTTCCCTCACTCGTGAACAATACCCCGAGATACTTGAACTCCTCCACTTGGGGCAGAGACTCACCACCCACCCGGAGAGAGCAAACCAGGTCGAGAACCATGGCCTCGGATTTGGAGGAGCTGATTCTCATCCCAGCCGCTTCACACTCGGCTGCAAACCGCCCCAGTGCCTGCTGCAGGTCCTGGCTCAAAGAAGCCATCAGGACAACATCATCTGCAAACAGCAGAGATGAAATCCTGTGGTTCCCAAACCAGGCCCCCTCCGGCCCCTGGCTGCGCCTAGAAATTCTGTCCATAAATATAATGAACAGAACCGGTGACAAAGGGCAGCCCTGGCGGAGTCCAACATGCACCGGGAACAGGTCTGACTTACTGCCGGCAATGCGAACACAGCTCCTGCTCTGGTCATACAGGGACCGGACAGCCCATAGCAAAGAGCCCCGGACCCCATACTCCCAGAGCACCCCCCAAAGGACACCACAAGGGACACGGTCGAATGCCTTCTCCAGATCCACAAAACACATGTGGACTGGTTGGGCATACTCCCATGAGCCCTCGAGGACCCGATGGAGAGTATAGAGCTGGTCCAGTGTTCCACGACCAAGACGAAACCCACACTGCTCCTCCTGAATATATATATATATATATATATATATATATATATATATATATTATATATATATATATATATATTATATATATATATATATATATATATATATATATACATACCATACATTGTGGTGGTGAATAAACAACAGAGCAAAGGCATTGTGGTGGATATCGCAGTACCAAGTGATGGGAACATCAGGAAAAAGAACATGAGAAACTAGAGAAATACCAGGGACTCAAAGAAGAGCAGGAGAAGGCCTGGAAGGTGAAGGTATCAGTGGTGCCCGTGGTCATTGGAGCACTTGGGGCAGGGACCCCTAAACTGGAGGAGTGGCTACAGCAGATCCCAGGAAAAAAACATCAGACATCAATGTTCTTCTCCTAATGTTCTTCTCCAAATCAATCACCTTCACTCCTGTAGATATTCTAGTAGCTGGTAAAACTTCAAACTGTCTCAGAAATAAAACATCTTGGCATAAGACTAGACTCAAAACTCACCTTCAAACCACAAATTAGAAAAGTAATAAATCGCATGAAATACAATATCTCAAACTTCAGGTTCATCAGATCTCATCTATCCTTACAGGCGGCAAAAATGTTCATGCATTCAATGGTCCTATCTCACATCACGTACTGCTTAACAACTTGGTCACAAGCAAACAAAACATCACTAAAACCCATAGAATCACACAATAAAAATACTGTACAAAGAAATTTTAAGATCTCATCACTGCAATATCCTGCACAAAAACCATCTGTTAAACTGGGAAAACCTCATCAAGTATTAAATCTTTGCTTGACCTACAAAATTGTCCATGGCCAGTCATCTCCTCCACTCTCTCAGTTTATCTGCACCAGGTCCACCACACTCCACCTCACTCGGGGTGCAGCCCGTGGGGACTGCATAGTTCCCTTGAGTAAAAGCACGTTTAGCCAAAGTGCCTTTTCCTTTAGAGCCTCTCAACAGTGGAACTCAGTACCTAGTAACATTAGAGACATTCCCACATATGATCTGTTAAAAAAAAAAATGCAAAGAACTGGCTAATAACCCATCAAACCTGTGACCACTAATTTGTGCTGCTGTGTGCTCTACTATAATGTGCGTGTCATGTACAGTGTATGTTCTTCTGAGCGTGTGTGTCATGTATAGTGTATTTAATGGCTTTTATTGTCTGAGTGCATTCACTAATTCACCTGAACTGTTGATTATATTTTTACACTGTTGTAAATATATTACATAACTTTTATTGTTACATTCCAGGGTGACTGCCTCACCATCTGTCCAGGGACTACAGATGAAAAATAGCCTTTCTGGCTAAATCTGGTACATTTACAGAAATGTTGATTAATGTACACTGTCCCTGTCAAATAAAAAAAATAAAGACATCTCAGTCTAGAAAAGAGCAGTACTTTAGACTTTAGACTTTACTTTAGACTTGACTTTATTGTCCCTGGGGGGAGATTCCTTTCCACATACACAGAGCATGTCTGACATATACACAGATAAACATCAAACATTACAGTCACATAAACACATTACAAAAACAGACATTATGCCTCAGCGGGGCCTGTTGTTTAAGAAAGCAATGGCTCCTGGGATCAGGCTTCTACTGAACCATGCCCTCCTGCACCTGATCACCCTACACCTCCGTCCTGAGGGCAAAGGGATTAGATGGTCCTGGAGGGGGTGAGTGGAGTCCTGTATTATGGCGAGTGCGAAGCATCCAATAGCCCGATTATTTAGATCTGTGAGATTGGGTGAGGGGAGTCCTATGATTTTAGCAGCTATGTGTGTTACTTTTATGAGTTTGGTCCGTTTTTTAACAGTAAGCATGTTATAGAAGCAGGTGGAACAGTACAGTAGGATGGGCTGAATGATAGATTTATACAACAGTAATAACAGGTGTGGAGAAACATAGAGTCCTTTGAGTTTTCTTATTACTGATAGTCTTTGTTGACTTCTTTTATGAATGTCCGTGATGTGATGTTCAAATGTGAAGTGCAGTACTAGGAACAGCAAAGATACTGGGCACAACCCTCAAGCTCCCAGGCCTCTGGTAGAGGTCCCGAGCATGGAAAAAGAGGGGATGAGACCACCCGCGGAGGGTGAGGAGGAGATTTTATTTATTTTGTTATATCTATATGTATATATATTTAGTGACTACATGAGTATGCATCTGCTTCTCCAGACTTATTGGAATCTGCAAGGTTCAAGCAACGACACCTCCATCGCAGCTCCTAGATTTACATGCTTTTGAAAAAAATTAATGTTTTAGTTGGACTAGGCCAGTATCTGATTGTCCTTCTGAGCATGTAAACGTAGTGAATGACATCAGAGACTGCGTTTTCTGCTCATGTGAAATGTAGAACACTGGAAATAAGAGTCGTCAAAAAGCCCCACTTCTATAAAAAAAAACAACAGGTGAATTCTGTCTGTCATGTGCTATTAGATTTAGAGTGCAGACCGCAATTTAACAGCTGTCAACCAGAGTGGATACAATTTCCATAAAAAGGACTTTCAACAACAACAACAACAACAAGCATTTCCTGAATAGAGCTCAACAGTTTTGCCCACCTTAAAGCTTGCTGTAGCTATGAAAGTAAATGTGCCTCATGTGCTCATCTTTCACATAGACTTTTTCAAGGATTCAAATATTAAAGCAGACATATATATATATATGCTCCCCATCACGCACCGCATACACTACAAAATCATACTCCTCATATACAAAGCTCTCCACAACCTGGCCCCTCCATACCTGTCTGACCTCATTCATATCTCCACATCTGCCCGCTCCCTCCGCTCCTCCTCTTCCCTGCACCTCACTGTCCCTCCTGCCCGAGGGAGCAGAGCCTTCAGCTGCTCTGCTCCCCAGCTCTGGAACTCCCTCCCCCATGACCTCCGCAACACACACTCACTCTCACACTTCAAATCTAAACTCAAAACTCATCTGTTTAGAAAGGCCTTCTCACCCTGAGCACTCTGACCATAACTGCTCTGTCTTTTAATCTATACTTGCTTTAATCTATATTTGTTTTTAAATGTATTTTTAATCATTTTACATTGTTTCAATTTGTATTGTTTACGTATGTATGTGCGGCGACCTTGAGAGCCTTGAAAGGCACCTAACAAATAAAATGTATTATTATTATTATTATTATTATTATTATTATTATTATTATTATTATTACATAGTATTTGTGTCTGCTTATAGTTACAATTCATGACACCTGTGGATCATTATGTTATAATTTAGACATTTTAACTCGTAATATACCTAAATTGACATCTTAAAAGAAGCAAGTCCTGCTGACTTCCAAGTTACAAAACTGCAGCGCCCAATGGGAGATGATGTCACTCTAAACATCATCACAACAAAGTGCTACATGTTGTTGGTACTTCCAATGGATAGCTGCAGATCACACAAGTGATTAGCAGATTTTTTTTAAATTTGCACCAAAATAACTTTGTGATGCTGTGGAATCCTAGGTGTATCACAGATTAAGAAAAAAAAAAATATATATATATATATATATAGTATAGAGCAGTGAATGTGTGCAGGTATAACAGAGTCCTGAGATGGTCTCTGAGCTTAAAAACTGTGCAGGAGAAATCTGTATTGTTATCCATGACACAACAAAATTGGCAAAATTCAAACTGAGCTTTTTTGAGTGCTAAATTTGGATTAATGGATTAATGAAGTGTGAATGAAGTAAAATACAACAACTCCAAGTATGGTTTTGATGAAGGAACAACAATATCACATAGTTAAAAGGTAAAAAAAAAACCCTCTGAACTGCATAATATGTCTTCTTTAATTATGTTTCTTATGCTCATTAGCTGTCACATGTCACATAGTTTATTAGCCTCTAATGAGCTTTCAACATGTTATTGGTATCATTATTACAAGTACATGGGAAAATGAATTGGAACTGGGAAATGAAAATGGGAATTTAACTTCCAAGAGTTTGACAGGAAAAGTGAGCTATGAGAAAGCGACGTGATTACACACACAAATGAACCCAAACATAACTTAAAGCATGTTTAGAAGAGCAAACACAAATAAGGCTTTTGAATGCGCTACAGAGCATTATTAATCTGTCATCCATCACCTTCCTCCAGTACACTGCTTGTACTGATCTAACCAGCAGTGCAAATGTGACACACTAATTATTGTGACTAATGACAATCTGAACACTGACCTCTTCATAAATAGGATGTGTTCACGTTCTAGAATGTGATGATGTCATAATTTCAGTTGGAGGACAATGACCACCGAAACTCTATGGGATATTTACTCTTTTTGGAAGAAAAAAAGGAAATCCACCCTCCTATCTTCATTTGCTTGATTGGCCCTACAAACCTGTAATGTTTACAGTTCTTTCAGCTGACAATGATCACACATTGGGGTTGAATAATTGGTGTTTTTCAGATTCTGGAATGTGATGATGTCATACTCCCAGATGGGGACAAGAGGCAGATTTCCCTATTGATTACACTGTACTTTGTTATGAAATATGCAAAAGGGAAATTAAAAAATGTTGAACCTGATCAACAAAAACAAACTGATTTGTTTTTGTGTGTAGGCAGCATGGTGGCTGAGTGGCAACACTCATGCCTCACAGCAAGAAGGTTTGGTTCGATCCTCGGGCTGCCCAGGCCTTACTGTGTGGAGTTTTGCATGTTTCTCCCCGTGTCTGGATGGGTTTCCTCCGGGTACTCCGGTTTCCCCCATCAACCAAAACATGAACGCCCTTCGAGGCAACTGTTGTTGTGATTTTGGGCATTACAAAAATAAAATTAATTGAATTGAATTGATCATTTATAATAGTGACTAGACGCAAGAACACACTCATTTGAACAATATTCATTTTAGCTGCCCCCATCTGTGTTAAATGTCTACTATTGTGGAAAAAAATGAGAAAAATCTGACTTGAGTTTGTTTATACTGACAGAGAAGACATTGCACTTTCTGCCAGTTTTCCTTTCATGTGGATATACCCAGTAATTACAGATATATTAACCATAACCCAGGTCCATCTGCAATAGGACAGATACATAGCAAATTCCACCTGAAAATTCGGACCTGTCTCCAGCTCAGTTTAAACTATAGAGATTCTAAAATGTTGTGATGCCACATAACACAACCCACATACTGTACAGCCATGAAAATCTTGTTCATTAACTGTTCTTTTTCTGTCTATATTTAGGATGCTCTGTGGTTCTATCCCCTCGCAACTATAAACAAGCCAAAGTTTATCTAATTAACACAATAGTAATTATTTGATTATTTTTCTAGGCCTACTCTCTCACTAGGACTAATATTAAATGTGCTTTAAGTTGCTTCAGTCGTTGTTGCACCAGCAGTTGGAGTTCTTGCACCTTTGCTGGCATTTGTTGAGACAGACTTCAGACTATATATCATGTTTCAGTGTTTTCCTTATGAGTCCATTGTAAGTTGTATAGAGCACGGCTGAGTAGTTTAAAAAGCCTGAATAGTGCACATTACAGGCTGTTCTAAGTGGTGACAGCCACTGCACTTTATCTGAATCAGGATTAGCACCTCTTCGCTCACTCCAAATGGCTCCACTTGGGCACAGGAGAGTATGCTAGTTTCAAGATCCCAGTCTGTCCTATCTTTCTTGTGCTGTTCTCCCCCTCCCTTCTGTGTCAGAGCCGGGAGCTGGGCGGAGATTCTGGCTCCTCCCAGGCACACCTGCAACTCATTCCATAATCAAGCTGCACCTGGGGAAGACAAAGGGACTGTGGACCTGACACTCAGTGCCAGATCGTCCGCGTATCCACAGTGGTACAGCTCTGCTTGGCTCAGTCTCATGTTTTGCATTTTTTACTCTGCACTCAGTTGGATGTTTTTGTTCCTCGCCCCTGGACCTGCTCAGCTCCTCTGCCTCCGACCCAGCTCTCCAAGACCAATACAAACCTCACACCCTCCGACCCAGTTCACCTCGATCAGTATGGGCTACCCCATCTCTGACCCCACTGCCCATGACCTGCTCAAAGACTGCTGCAAACAACCCCGCTCTCAACTGTCTGCTTGTCCTGTCCTGTCCGCCTTCATTTGCATTATATTCTCTGTAAATAAACTGTTAAACTTTTCATCCGAGTTCTGAATGTTTGGTCCCCCTGTCAGTTGTTACGACAGCTAGCCAGGAGTCTTTAAACAAATCAGCAGCAGTCCATGTGCCTAATGAGAGGAGGGGGAAGGGGGAGGAGAGGAAAGGAAAGGGGAGGAGAATGGAGGAGAGCAGAGCATGTCTTTTATTTGCTCAGGGGAAGCAGAGCCTGGGACAGTCTGCAGAGTGAGGAAGCAGCAGTACTGAACAGAGCAGGGCATTAATCACTCCAGTGTGCACATTAAAGGTCTTTAGCACAGTCAAAGGGAGGCACAAGCAGAAAGCATTAGCTATGTTTACATGCACACTGATCATTCAAATGTCAAGGACACAGTTATATCTGATGTGAGCAATCCCATTTCTTGCTAACCTGATTAACACCAGGGTGATATGTGGGTGTTTCTTCATTGTACTGTAACTACACAGCAATAATCAGATCTGATTATTCTAGTGATCTGATGTGATCAGCAGTGGACACTGAGGTGTGTATGAGTGGCTTTCAGAGTGATGGAAAAATGGCATTGTTCTCAGAATGTTGCCTATAAATAGAAAGTTGAAACTTTTGAACACATCGCCATGTTCACTGAGAATGTGATCCTCAAGCAGTGTTGTGGTTGATGTAAGTAAAGCCTTTTTTTTTTCCATCGGTTCATTTTGTGGATCAGCCTTGTTTGAGGTCTGAAGTGGAAGCTGGAGGGTGTCTTTGAGTCTGGGTATGCTTAAGGTAAAGAGCAGCTAAGCTCCACAGCAAGATTATTGGCAAACAAGACAGTAAAAAGCAGCTATATACAGACAATAATCATTTCTCACCAAACTTTCAAACTTGTTGCTAGCACATGTTAGTAACAGCTGTTTCCTGTTTAAGTTAGTTAGTTACTTTATTGTCCCCGAGGGGAAATTTGTCTTCACAGTCAAAAACACACAGAGAAAAACGTCATACATACATACAATGCCACACAAACACATCACATATATTGGACAAACACAAAGGCAGGTAATTGACATTGTAAAAGTGCATAATGATAATTAGAGTTCCGTAGTCTATAAATTGTTCAAGTTAATAATGGCTGTGGGTATGAGACTATTTTTGAAGCGTGCTTTGTTACATCTGAGAGTCCTGTATCGTCGTCCTGAAGGCAGTAGAGTAAAGTACCGGTGCAGTGGGTGAGTGTGGTCCTGTGTTATTGTCTGTGCTATACGAGTGATGGCTTTAGAGTTTAACTGTGACAGTAAGTGTAACAACTTAAAAATCCATTAGCATTACAAACAGAGATGTTAAAATATTTGCTCTTTAGCCACGCCACAATTTACTAAATGTCTTTTTGTGAGCTTCTGAGATTAGTCTTACAATGAAGAAGTATAATTTAGGTACAATTTAGATTTAATTTATCATGAAAACATAGCTCATGTGGCAATGTGGCCTAATTAGTTTGCATGTTATGTTTGGTTTTTGTCTTGTATAATTGATTTGTGTGTTTTATTTTCATGATTTGTAGTTGTTCTTTGGTTGTTGCATGTTTTGATTTTGAACTGTTTCATTGTGTTGGGCCTGACCCCACCCATTACACAATACAGGGGGAAGGACACTGGTGGTATGCACCTGTCACCAATTAACAGTAGGTGCGGAGCTCAACGAGGGCCTGATAAATGAACCAGAGAGACAGAAGAAGAAAGACGGAAGGGCAAGAGAAGCCCAAGCAGGAGAGGCCCGAGCAGGAGAGGCCCGAACAGGAGAGGCCCGAGGGCATGGGCAGGAGAGGCCCAAGGAGAGACAGTGGTGAAAGACGACAGAGAGAAGGAAGGACACACGGGGGCACAAGGGGAATGAGAGACAAGGAAGACACGGGGCAGAAGCGTGGATGAGGGCAGCCTGAGTATAGGGTATGAGCTATAGACGCAGGCTGGAACCCAGTGAGACAACATTGGGGTGATCCAGAGGAACCAGGAGCGTAGACCCAGAGTAAGGCAGTGTGGTGGCTGGAAGAGACGAGGGACCAGAGGAAGGACTGACTGCTGTTATGGACGAACACTACTATTACCTGACGGCTCTCAACAGCCATCCAGCACGGTGAGTCAGCCACGCTTTTGGGTGGGTCTTTCAAAGTGCCAACCGTACTCCCCACTGTCCCCTCCCAGAAGCACCATGGTGGTTTCGCCTGGAGGAGCCAGGATCATAAACCCGGAGTGACGCAGCGCGGCAGCTGGAGGAGGCGAGGGACTGGAGGAAAGATGGATTCTTCTACGGGCATGTATTACTCCTACTGGATGGCTCGTGGCCATGCCTGGGGTGGGCTGATGTAAAAGTGCCATTTACACTCCCTACTGGTAGTTCTTCTGTGCCTTCCCCCCAGGGTCCGTACTGCGATGTCGCCCGGAGGAGCCAGGAGTGAGCTGGGATCTGAACAAGCAATCTTTAACGCCTGGTTTATGGATGCTTAGCTTTTGTCTGTGAACATTTAGTTTTTTGTTTTTTTTATAGAAATTTGTATTATTGAGATTTTTAACTCTCATGTTGTAATAAATTCCTTTAATAATTTTATTCTGTGGGTTTTAATTCACTGTTCGCCCCTGTGGTTTACTTGCAGTTTTAAAATAGAGCCCTAAACTCTTTAATCCTAGGTGGCATTGTTGATTTTAAATTGGGGATAGTTCAGTGAAATTTTGAATCCTCGTAAAAGGGTAATCTGTCAGCCACACTCATGTTTATGTGATGTCATTGTCTTATGTAGCAGAGCCCTGCTCCTGGAGTCAAAGTCTGGAACATGGAGACACACCTTGGCTGGAGGTGGCCCCACCAAACTGAACTGTGCCTAGAAGGCCCCAAGCCAACTATGGAAATCAAAATATGAACTATGAGTTTATTTTCTTGTATTTCCTTGTTTCTTGAAACTCCACCTACTCCTTCATTTTATGTGTGCATATGATTTTTCTCCTCATTAAATGGTGTACCGCCCATAAACTTAGCCCTACCCGTCACTGCTTAAGAGAAATAGGACACCCCTTCGTCTCTGGTGAATTATCGGTCCTTAGTCTCAGTTTAGCACGGTATAGCTGTGGTGTGTGAAAGTGTGACGCCTCATAGTAATATAATGTAATGTTATCCTGAACCTGAATTAGAGATTTAAGAGAACAATTGTCATTTTTTGGATTCTTTGTTGACCACAATCAGATCAGTCACTTTGTGGCCTGTCCTTCTGAACACAGTTCACTTCCCCATGCAGCAGTCATGTCTTCATCTCCTCGATCATCTCCTATGGGACAGACCTGGTCCTGGCTCTGAGCCTCATCATCTGCACTGCACATTCTGCTTTAAGGTGGACCCAGAGCTGCAGACTGTGGAAGGGGTGGGGTTGGGGGGGGGGGGGGCAAGCTTCATATAATTACTGCATACACTGATTACATTCTACAGCAGAGGAAATGAAATCATGTAGGATTAGGTTAGCGAGTTAGCAGTTGATGTTAGCCAGTGTGATTAGTTAGAGAGCACAGTTGATGTTAGCAAGCTCTAGTAATAATAGCGAGCACAGTGGATGTTCGCAGGCATGGTTGATGTTAGCGAGCACAGTTGAGTTGATGTTAGAGAGGGTGGTTGATGTTAGCATGCATGGCTGAATTGATATTAGCAGGCTCTATTGATGTTAGTGAGCACAGTTGATGTTAGCAGGCATGGTTGATGCTAGCAAGCACAATTAATGTTAGTGAGCGCAGTTAGTGAGCGTAATGCTCGCTAACATTGCGGTTACGATGTTAGCGAGCATGGTTGATGTTAGGCACGATTTATGGTAACGAGTGCAGTTAATATCAGCGCGTGGTTGATGTTAGCTAGTGTGGTTAATGTTAATGAACGCAGATGACGTTAATGGGCAAGGTTGATAGCAAATGTGGTTTATGTTAGTGAGCGCGGTTGATTTTAGCGAGCGTGGTTAATTTTAGCAAGCATGATTGATGTTAGCAAGCACAGGTTGATGTTAGTGAGTCCAGTTGATGTTAGTGGCCATGGTTGAAATTAGCGAGCACAGTTGATATTAGTGAGCGTACCATCTTTATGCCACCTTTAGAATAACCAATCTTTTCACATCTCAGAAGCTAAGTAGGACTGGGACAGGTAACTGATATCCTCTGTGAATACCAGGTGTCACAGTGAGAGAACAATGGTTCTGTGTCCTTAGGCAAGTCACTTTACCCACCTCCCCTAGTAGAAATGTGGTGTGTGTGAGTGATTGGTGGTCATCAGAAGACCAGATTGTGAAGATTAGCTGCCTGGCTGGTCTAGTAGCTTGTCATTACCTAGTATATATTGAATGAATGGTATCTTCTAAGGTGAGAAATAAATTCAGGTCTTAATTAATTCTTAATTAATTAACTGCATGGACAAATCCCCCAGTTAGTCTGACTGGCTATATTCACTGGATGCTACACTGGCACAGCAGTTCTGGAGGAAAATCAGATGGGTCAAATTTCTCTATGAGGACAAATGAGAAAATTGTTTCAGCTAGAAATATGCACCAGGAAGGGCATCTGGCTAAAATATAATTGAAAAAAAAAAAAGAATGGTTAACTCAGAATGCTTAACAATAAGCAAAAAGTCCTCAAAATATTGTATATAATAGGTAGCTGAAACCCATGAATATAATTTTTTACAGTCTCATTTTATACAATGTACAAGAGGGCATATTCTACTTCTGCGCTGTATTTAACACATAACATATTTAGATAACCATTCAATTACCTTTTATTGTTTTGAAAATGCTATATTCACCGAAAACAATGTATTAACATGTTTTATAAGTTTAATGTAGAATGACATTGCAACAAAATCAGCGTGCAGCCAGCTAATGAAACTACTGCACATCACATCAGGTTTGTGAAATTGTAGTGTATTGTTCTATATCCTGCTTTTGTATATTTATGGAAAGTCTCCATGCGAGAGCAAATGGTAAAATTCACATCACTTTTAAACAGGACAGGAAGCAGAAATGCCTCTCTGCTGCTGCACACACCCTCCCCTAAAAGCAACACCGTTACACAGACCATGAAAGCCTCTGAATGTTGTTGGTTTCCCTGTACTTAAAAGCGTGGCCCATTTCCTGTGTGCTGTGTATGATTGGTGCCATTTGAAAAGTGTTGAGTCACAGTAAAAGCGTTGAATGCCTCACGGTGTGTTCAGGGGTCACTTTGTCTCTGAAGACATGGCCCATTACAGTCTGATGTGTGAGATACTGTTTCTGACTTTTCTGTGAATAACTAATGGATGATGACAGCAGCTGAGATCACACGAGAACAGATTGTTAACAGCTTTTTTCATTTTTATAACCAAGAAAAAACATGACACTAACACAGCAGAAATAATTAAGAGGGGCTATTATGCAAAATCGACTTTTTGGTGCTTTCTACCATGCTATAATCAAAAACATGTCTGAAGAGGTTTTAGATGTCATTCATGCATGCTTGAGCAATCTAGCGGTCTCTCCCGGGCCCTGAACCATTCTTACAGTTGCCTACAAGCCTACGTCACACCTGCTCCCACACAATTATCCATAAATATACAAAAGCGTGATATAAAACAATACACTACAATGTCATGAACCTGATCCAATGGGCAGTACCTCGCTATATCGCGGTTCACTTTTCACAGTCCTTTTTTTTTTTTTTTTTTTTTTTTTTTGCGCAATTTTGCATGCTTTTTTTTTCCAGTGTATGAAGGCGCATGTTCTGCGTCCTGATTGGCTAGGGAACGTGCCATGTCTTCTGTACAGTATAGAATGCGTTCAGAATTCCAAATTTACATAAATGTTCGATGCTAGCAGAGATGACGCGCGTCCAGTGCGTCCGTTGTGATCTGCCTTTGGATATTTTGTTTTCTCTTTGTGAACACTGCAGACCAGGGTGAGAGAGTGACTTTAGTGTTTTTATTACATAAAACCCATCAATGGAGGTGATCGGCTCTGCGGAGGCGTGTCTGTATCTAGCTGGGACTAGCCTTTAAGCCTTTAACCGGTGTGCCCGTCATAATTAAGTTGATGTCTTTCTACTTTTTCCGGATAATAACGTTGCTTTGTCACTGGAGCGTAGTCTCTGACTGGTTGACGCTGCGTGTAAAACACCAAAAAGTTCAGCTTTTTCAACTTTTGGACACGCAAACAAAGCGTCTGACACCTCAACACTCAAGACGTGTTGAGTCAGCACTAGATTCGCGCCGCTCTGACGCTTTGAAATGCGCCGCAGAAACGCAGTGTGGCCAAGACGCGCGTCCATGAGAGACTTTGCATGCAAAACAACATAAGGACGACAGCAGCAATAAGTTTTAACAAGGATGTAAGAACGGTTGTGACTGCCACAACAAGACCACCGTAAAGATGGACTCTGCTTTAGCTTTTTGGATCAGTGACTGGGGGAAAAAGAACTTTGAGACACTACAGCTGAGTGGCACCAGGATGAAGAGGCGTGGTCAGAGGAACTGTGAAATACACGTGAGATAATACACTATTAATCATTTCTTATGTGTCCAACCTCGAAGGTTGATCATTAAATTTACATTTGTTATAGTATTTCTAAAAGCTGTCATTTTTATTTACAGTACAGTATAGCATTTGGTTTCGTACTCTGCTTATTTTTTTTAAATCTACAAAGGACTGAACTTTGAGAGTGTTTAAACGAGAGAGAAATGTGAGAAAATGTTAATGCCTGTCTGAGAAAAGTGTATGACGTGTGTGGAGAGGGGTTTTACAGGCTTAAAATATGTATAATAATTGCAAAAGTTTTCTACTTCACAGATTCTGTTTATTGTGGGTTATTTTTGGAACGTAACCCCGCGATAAACAAGGGACCACTTTAGTTTCATAAGCGGAATGCATGCTGATTGTGCTGTGATAGTGTTCTGAAGGTTGTGCAAAAAGTAAATGGAGGGATGACTCAGAGCACATGTGTCAAACTCAAGGCCCGGGGGCCAAATGCAGCCCACCACGTCATTTTATGTGGCCCGCGAGAAGGAAAATTAAGGCTTGACTGTCATTTTAACCTCCTGAGACCCGAGCTTTTGTCTGGTGTGCATTTTATATTTCTTATTGTTATTTGGGATAAGTAGGACCTAATAAATATAATACCTAAAGTGTGATTTTGTACAGGAAGTAGTTTTTGCAAAAAAACATGTCCTTGTATGAGGACAGTGGGTCTATCATAACTTTTAGAAACATTCTTTGCTCTTTGAGGCCAGAAGGTCCTAATTAGTTTAAATTCAAAATTTTAGCTTAATACTATATGTAGTTCTCTCAAAAATGAATGTCCTCATACGAGTACAGTGGGTCGACCTTACTATATGACACAAATAAACTCCATTGGTCAAAAAAGTATACAACAGTTTATTTGAAAAAGTAAACATCAAATGTACACATAAAATGTAAACAGCTCTTTTTTACAAGCCTGAAACATGGCTTTACAGAAATTCAATTGGAAAGTACTGTGTAAACAGTTTATTTCAAGCCCTAAACATGGCTGAATAAATTAATAAATAACAGAGCAAATAATGCCAAATATTATTTGTGTTTGGGTTTTTTGTAACGGTAACAGTCCAAAAACAATAGAATTCCTTTGAACTGTGGCTAGCTCCTCTCTCTGTCTGTCTGCCTGTTTGGAAAAGACCTGTTGGCCAGTGTGAAATGCTGCAAAGCAGTTGCATTCACTTTGCAAGCACAGGTACACATTGCATGTTATGCATCGCACACGGGATTTTCCAGTGCAGTCTTGTGCTCTGCAACGCATGGGGCTTTTCAAGGCTACCATCTCTGAAACAGACTGAGAGGTGGGGGATTGGAACAACCCGAGATTTTTTGCCTGGTGGTGGAAGGTGCCTGTTTTCATTCTCTTCTTCTGCGACATGAGCTTCTTCACGAAGAGCATCACATTTGCTGAGGAAAACCTGAGCCACTACCATGTGAAACTCAAGAAACTTCATGATGGCTTTCTTTGGGGTGCCATTTTCCTGGTTATCTCTGCGATACAACAGCCAGCTGTTTACAAGATCAAGATCTGTGAAGTGCATCATCATGCGAATAGTCCACTTCTTCATCCGCGCACACATTCGGTAGTAGCTCATCATCCTATCTGACATGTCAACTCCTCCCATCTTTGAGTTGTACTCTTGCACAGTGTTTGGTCGTGTGATGGTCACATACTTTTTTTCCTTCCTGGACCACCGCTCACAAGTGTCTTCTGGCTGCTCTGAGTGAACAGTGGAGAGCATCACAACTGGCTTGTTGTCATACCACTTGACCACACATAGCCATCTGCCCTGGTTACTGTGGCGAAGGCACCTCTTCCTTGGTGTTTCAGGGTTTTGTCATCAGGTAACTTTTTCATTGCTTGTTTGACTCTACCCTTCATCACTGTACCAGTAAGATATATCTCATCCTTCAGCATATGGTCAACAGCAGATATGGTGGTAAAGAAGCGATCACAATACACTTTTGTGCCAGCAGTGAGGGTTTCAGACAGACGTTTGATGACCAGTATTCCTAGACCCAATCCATCTGAGTTCTGAACCTTCGAAGCTAGTGTCTTTGAACCTTGATAGACTTCAAAGTCTAGCACGAGTCCATCCACGGATGCCAGTACAAAGTTCTTCATTCCCACTGGATTTGGCTTTAGTGGCACCTATTGTCTGAATGGACAGGCCCCAGTAAAAGGGATCATCTGCTCGTCTATTGAGACGCATTCTGGATGAGCCTGAGGCGGCAGCCAGCAAGTATGCGGCCCATATAAGGCCTCACCTTCCAAAATTTGTCGATTTTCCTCTCGTCTTCTGAAACATCATCATCAATGACTACTTTCAGATGGCTCTGCAGTTTGAAGAAGCGATCACGTGACATTGTGTCACTAATGGCAGGGATTCGTAGGCCATTGGCCCAATACATTCTTGTTTGTGGATAAGGCACGCAAGGCATCAAGATTGCTGCTCCAAAAAAGTGATAAATCTAATCAACTGAAGTTTTGAGAGATCTCCCACTGTTAGCCAGGGACATGGCATTTGTACAGTCAGCAATGAGTTTCATCAGCTCCAAGTCAATGTATTGCTCCACATAATCCATTGGCTGCCAACTTGATCACTCATCTTTCAGGTCATCATCTGTGCACTTGTGGATGATGTGGCTGACTCTCATACTCAGAGTCGCTATCTTCAGCTGCATCAGGTGGTTGTGTATTCTTCATCTGAATCATCTCCTGATGAATCAGGTGGTGAAGAATCAGGTTGATCATCCATGAGATCAACATTTTGTGGAATGACTTGAAATAAAGTAGGATGATAATCTTCATCATCTGAAAAGTCCTCTACCTCAGAGTTGTCTGCAATTGCCATGAGCAATTGTTCTGCTCTTGACAATGAAAGTTTCCCTGCAATGTGAAAAAATAACATCAAAATCTACAGTATATCAAAGACACATGGCTATCATAGAGGCTAGCTGTATTGTTTAGTTTTTTAGTATACTATTTACAACTGTAAACCACATGACTAAGCAAATATATGGTTGAATATATGATATGATATGAAAATAGCTATTTACAACTGTAAACTCATCTAAATCTTCCAAAGTTAACTAATAACATGGTAGAACCAATAGCGGTACATAGTCCCAGTGTCCTCAAATGAGTGCTTCACTTTTACTGACGTCCTAGCCTGCTACTACTACTAAAATGTGTCAAATTTTAAACTCCATATGAAGCTAGAGACATTATTGTACATAAATACATTGGTTTCTTTCATAAAATTTGCATAGAATTTTTACCTGGGTCATTTTTCTTCCAAGAACTCTTGTAGAAGTCTTTTGCTGAAATTACCGCCATTGTTTTCCTACTGACATTGGTGTAATTCTGTAATATCACCACAAGATGGCGGGGGCAGCTCCTCCAAATGTGGCCAACAGGTCAAAGATTTAAAAAATTGAGTATCATTGTGCCAAGAGGCAAACATGTAATGTCCTCGTATGAGGTCGCAGGGGCTCAGGAGGTTAAAATAAGTCTATATTGCTTTAATGTGTGCATTGACATTAAACTAATGAGATTTTCCCAACAAGTGACACTGAGAAATATTTGCAAATAATCATCCCAAATTGTTCGGGAAGAGGAAAATTGTCAGTGTGGAAGGCAGTTTCAAGAAAGGTGTTAAAGGCGAATACAAGTTTGTGCTTTAAGGAGAAAATCTGTATGTTTTTTGTGGCGAGGTCGGTACAATCTACGTCAACATTTTGACACCAAGCACGGAGCTAAGTATGGAAAAGCTAGCCTTCAAGAAAAAGAACAAATTGTCCAATAATTAAAAGGCTGTATTTGAAGCAGTGCTGAAGGTGTGCTCTGACCAGATACACACTTTTAAAAATGTCAGTTTATCAGGTAATGCACAGTTACACGGAGTTACACAGACACGTAATATTTGCAACTTGAATAAGTAATAAATACAGAAACAGTTATTTAACAAGTTTAAAATAAGTTACATTTATTTTACATGACATTTGTTTACATTTAGTGACATTTATCCTGCCGCACAGTTACATCTGGCCCTTGATGGCAGCCATTTTGCTGATGTGGCCCTTGGCGAAAATGAGTTTGACACCTCTGACTCAGAGCGTCAAAAATGCAACTGAATCTTAGTAAACATGTTAATATTGTCGTAACGGGCGGGTTTGGACCCAAGGTGCAGACCAGAGCGAGTTTAAACAGTGTTTATTTACAGGGGAGTGAAAATACAGTCTTTTAACAGTTCTCAAAAGCAGGTACAGGAACCGGGGAGCGGGAGACGGATCAGGTAGGTGCGGTGCAGGGAGGACGGGCAGAACAGGACTGGGACGAGGACCAGGACGGGCACAGTACCGGGACAGGCAGGACAGGCGGAGACCAGAGCGGAGACCAGGCGACAGCCAGGGAGCAGGACAGGATGGAGGACGAGACGAGCAGGAGACGACACCAGGACAGGAACGTAGGATCTGGAGCTGGGCGAGCAGAGGCAGGAGTCTGGAGAATAGCAAAAACCCCAAATGAGCGCATGCAAAAAGGTAACAAGAATCAAACCAACTAGAGGCATTCACGTTGTACACGCGGACGGTCTGGCGCCGAGTGTAGTCTGCTCAGCTCTCAAATACTCAGCCGCAGGTGGTGCTGATTGCAGATGCGCAGGTCACTGGTCCGGACAGGTTTAATCTGCGACACATGAAACGTGGGGTGGATCCGGAGAGACGGGGGTAGCTGGAGACGTACTGCGGAGGGATTGATGATGCGGAGGATCTTAAACGGACCCAAGAATCGGGGAGGCAACTTGCGGGTGTCCGTCTTGAGTGGGACCGTCTCCGCCCCACAATGAAACCCAAAAAACTGACTTCCGGGGAGTGGAACTGACACTTCTCCGCTTTTACAAATAGTCTATTCTCCAGGAGACACTGGAGGACCAGGCGAACATGGTGGTGATGCTCTTGGGGGGACCGAGAAAAAATCAGGATATCGTCTAGATACACAAAAACGAACCGGTTGAGAAAATCGCGGAGTACGTCGTTAATTAAAGCTTGAAAAACGGCAGGGGCGTTGGTGAGGCCAAAGGGCATTACAAGATACTCAAAATGTCCAAGGGGTGTTTTAAAAGCCGTTTTCCACTCATCTCCCTCTCTAATGTGCACCAGGTGGTAAGCACTACGCAAGTCTAGCTTCGAAAAAATGGTGGCGCCATGGAGGGGGGTAAACGTGGAGTCCAGGAGGGGAAGCGGATACTTATTCTTAACAGTAATATTATTCAGGCCCCGGTAGTCAATGCAGGGTCGCAGGGACTTGTCCTTTTTGGAAACGAAGAAAAACCCCGCTCCCACCGGGGACGTGGACGGGCGAATGATCCCGGCGGCCAGGGACCCCCGGATATAGTCCTCCATAGCCTCGCGTTCAGGCTTAGACAGGTTGTAGAGCCGACTAGAAGGTAACGGAGCCCCCGGCAGGAGGTCGATGGCGCAGTCGTACGGGCGGTGGGGGGGTAAGGAGAGAGCCTTAGTCTTACTAAAAACCTCCGCGAGATCGTGATACTCCAGGGGCACCGAAGACAAATTGGGGGTGTCAGGGGACGGGCCAACAGAGAAACCGGAACCCCCGGCCGGAGGAAGGGCGGACTGGAGACATTTGGCGTGGCAGTCGGGACTCCACCCCGAGATCCCGCCCCGGGTCCAATCAAAAACGGGGTTGTGAGCCCGTAACCAGGGGTAACCAAGGACCAACGGGGAGGCTGAGGAGGGCAGGACATGGAACTGGCGGGTCTCACGGTGGTTGCCGGAAAGAACCATGGTGACTGGTTCCGTGACATGCGTAAGGCGGGTCAGGAAACGGCCGGTGAGGGCCCGGGCGTCAAGGGGGTGCTCAAGGGACTCGACCTTAATGCCGAGCTGCTCGGCGAACTGAGCGTCTATAAAGTCTTTCTCCGCCCCAGAATCAACAAGAGCTAAAACAGGCAACGTTTCGGTGCGAACACACAAATTGGCACTGAGCCTCAGTTTATTATTATTGTCCGGGACATGGGACTCGCCCACCAGTACTCCCAGTGCCACTGGTGGGCCCCCCCCTTTTGGCCGGGCAAGTGGCCACGTAGTGTCCTCGTTCCCCGCAGTAGAGACAGGCCCCGGCCAGGCGGCGCCTCCGCTGTCGCTCCTCGGTCGAGACGAGCGTTCTGTCCAGCTGCATAGGTTCCTCTGGGGGCAGCGGGACGGCGTGTGGCTCCGACGGGACCGGTGACCGGCGTCTCTCTTGGCGACGGGTCCGTAGCCGGTTGTCAATCCGATTGACGAGGGTGATGAGGGTCCGCAGGTCGGGGGGTTCGTCGCGGGAGACTAGCTCGTCCTTCAAACGTTCGTTAAGACCCCGCACAAAGACGGCCCGCAGCGCACTATCCGTCCAATCCAGCTCCCCAGCGTGAGTCCAAAAGTCAATAGTGTAATCCGCCACTGACCTGGGACCCTGGCTCAGAGTCAAGAGGCGGGCCGCGGCATTGTCCTGATAGTGCGGGTGATCAAACACCAGCTTGAAAGCCGACACAAACTCGTTAAAATCCAGATTGTCCACTGGCGTCTTCATAAGACGCGCTTCCGCCCATTGGAGAGCTCTACCCCGGAGTAGTCCACAGATGTATCGAACCTTGGCGGGTCCGGAACTGAAGCGAGTGGGGCACTGCTGGAACAGGAACTCACATTGAAACAGAAAACCTCGGCATAGGTGAGGCTGCCCGGAGTAGGGTTCCGGATCTGTGCCCCTGGACTCCGGGGGGCGTGACGGCGCTCCAGCGGCGGCAGGCGGGGTGGCGAGGAGCGCGGCCACCTGGTGGGTGAGCTGCGTGACCTGCTGAGACAGCGTCTGGTTAAGCTCCAGGAGAGTCCGAATAGACTGTTCATGCTGCCCCAGGACCACCTCGTGGTGGGAGCGCGCAAGGCGGCGTGTCTGGTCCGGGTCTGGGTCCGCTGGGTCCATATTTGGCCAGACCGTTCTGTCGTAATGGGCGGGTTTGGACCCAAGGTGCAGACCAGAGCGAGTTTAAACAGTGTTTATTTACAGGGGAGTGAAAATACAGTCTTTTAACAGTTCTCAAAAGCAGGTACAGGAACCGGGGAGCGGGAGACGGATCAGGCAGGTGCGGTGCAGGGAGGACGGGCAGAACAGGACCGGGACGAGGACCAGGACGGGCACAGTACCGGGACAGGCAGGACAGGCGGAGACCAGAGCGGAGACCAGGCGACAGCCAGGGAGCAGGACAGGACGGAGGACGAGACGAGCAGGAGATGACACCAGGACAGGAACGTAGGATCTGGAGCTGGGAGAGCAGAGGCAGGAGTCTGGAGGATAGCAAAAACCCCAAATGAGCACATGCAAAAAGGTAACAAGAATCAAACCAACTAGAGGCATTCACGTTGTACACGCGGACGGTCTGGCGCCGAGTGTAGTCTGCTCAGCTCTCAAATACTCAGCCGCAGGTGGTGCTGATTGCAGATGCGCCCCAGGTGCGCACGGGAGGAGACAGGCGCTCTGCTCAGCTCCAGACACACAGGTAGGGGAGGGGGAGAGAGCACGGGAGGACAGGACAAACCGGCATCATGACAAATATGTTGTTTTCAGTAAAAATAGAAAAGCAGTAAAGGTTATCTAAATATGTTATGTGTTAACAGTTAATACCCCATAGAAGTAAAATACCCCCTCTTTAAATATTGTCAAATCTGGAGAAAAAGTATTTGATAAATTTGTTAATTTTCTGTCATTCTCACATTTTAGCATCAAGCTCCAACTTATCTAAACTAGGTCTGTAGTGGCAAGGGCCAAACCAGTTTTAAAGTCTGACTACAGAAACAAGTCTGGTGAGTGTTTATGGTAGGGTTGTCAAAAGTATCAAAAATCAGATACTAATCAATACTCATAGAGTAGAGATACAGAGTAGAGATGCAATTTGAGCAGATATCAGAACAAAAAAGTCACATTCATAGGATAGAAATTTGCCATTCCTGAATAGCTTATAATGATGCATAATATTGACTGTGCAGCAGCCAGTCCTCTTCTGGGTAATGTGGCTGGTATGATGTCAGATGTGACACTTTGAGAATAGTTTATTTTTCTGATCTCTTCCATTTGGTTGCCAGTACTGTTTTTGAGGCAAGGTTCCTCAGATCCATGCAGCTAACAGAAGCTGTCTCCCCATGTCCTGGTTTTGCCTGGAGCCTGCTCCTGGATGGACAAGTGTGAAACATCTCACCAGGGAGGTGTCCACAGGGCATCACACTCTACAGCTCTAACCCACTCTGCACACTCTGCACACTGTACACAGAGAACTGAGGCATCCAAATATCATACAGGGCTGCTGGGTGATATGATGAGAAAATTAATCTGCTTTTTAAATAATCACTTCTATTTTGTCCTATCAAAATAAAATGTCTTTCAATAGTCATTTTTAGTCATAGATAGGACAAATGTTTAAGCATTGACATTAAACATGAAAAAAAAAAAAAAAATAATAATAATTAATAAAATTCTTCCTCCACAGCCTGAACTCCAAATGGCATGCTTTTACTGACAGAGCATTGGCTGTAGACCACTCTAGTAAAAAGACCCAATTTAATTTATAGCACATTTAAAACAACTTAAGCTGCCCAAAAATGATTCACATACAGTTGAAACCAGAAGATACTATGTAAAAAGACACTTACACTTTTTCTCACTGTTTTTTTAGGATTAGGATTACCAAAATTATTTCTATTTGCTAAATGCAAGAATAATGAAAAACTTTCTTCAAAGTCAGAACTTTACATACATTTCATTAAAGTTTGGTACCATTGCTTTTAAACTGTATGACTTGGGTCAAACATTTTGGATATCCTTCCACAAACATCTCACAGTAGTTGGCAGGAATTTTGGCCCATTCCTCCTGAGAGAACTGGTCTAACTGAGCCAAGTTTGTAGGCTGCTTTGCTCACACATGCCTTTCCAGGTCTGCCCATAAATTTCCAGTAGGATTGAGGTCAGGGTTTTGTGATGGCCACTCAGGAGCATTGACTGTTGTCCTTAAGCCACTTTGTAACCACTTTGGGAGTATGCTTTGGGTCCATTTTTTGTCCATTTGAAAAATCAATTTGCGCCAAAGCTTTGACCCCTTATTTAAATGTTTCATTCATGACCAGGATCAACAGTGGGATAAATCAGCACTTCTTTCTGCTTCATTCAGTTGTGCTGTGTCCAATTAAAGACCTGTTGCTGTTCACTGTTGTTTTTCTGACTCTCACAATGCATTATGGTCTATGTTGACCGGTCTAGTGACCACTGATGCCCAATACGTTTCAAGGTGCTTTGTGTGAAATATTGAGTACTCTATTTTCTCACCAACTGGACATTCAGACACCACTATATAACCACTAAATGGTGTCCTATGTAGGGAATAGTGTGGACATTTGAACAGAGCCCAAGCTAGCTAGCAAGTATTAAATCCCAGGGAGAAGGAGTGGCTACTCAGTTTAGTCTTGAATTGTGTTAAAGACTGAGAGGATCTGACAGGCAAGGGGCGCTGTTCCATAGTCTGGGCGCTGCCACACAAAAGGTTCTGTTCTGTCACCTCTGGTCTTGAACTGGCCTTAGACTGAAATTCGGATTGCATTTTAAAATTCCCTGATTCCTTTTACTAGGCAAGTCATCGCCTGTCAAATTTGTCATTAGAAAACAAGATGGCTTCCATAAGCAGACCTGTGTTTGTGATGTGTGTTTGACTGTGGTCTGTGGCCCCTGTCCATCATTGGAGGCCCCACAGCGCGACGCAGTGTCACAGAGCTTTAGCCCAAGACTCTGAGGTCATGGCGGGCCCTATGTCACTCACACAGGGCCCTACAGACTCACTGTATGTATCACATGTACGCTCACATGCTCTCCACTGAGGATCCCCAAACCTGTCAGCTGAAGGCTGACACACTCACACACATACACGCACACACACTAGGCTAGCTGTCCGACAGTATGCTTGCTAAAGCACATTTCTGCACGACACCACACCTCAGAGCTACTCCAGACAGAATGTTTAATAATAATAATAATACATTTTATTTATATAGCGCTTTTCAAGATACTCAAAGACGCTTTACATAGAAGAACAATAAAAAAAAAAAAATACAAATATACAAACATTTAAAATCAACACTCATAATAATTAAAGATTAAAAGCAGCTTTAAACAGGTGAGTCTTTAGGTGTTTTTTGAAGGTGGTGAGGTCAGTGCAGTCCCGGAGTTGTTGTGGTAGAGTGTTCCAGAGAGTGGGGGCAGCGATGGAGAAGGCTCTGTCTCCCCAGGTTCGGAGCTTGGTCCTACAGGGGAGGGAGAGGAGGCTTGTGTTTGAGGAGCGGAGGGAGTGAGAGGGAGTGTGGTGATGGAGCAGATCTGTGAGGTAGGAGGGGGCCAGGTTATGGAGAGCTTTGAAAGTGATGAGAAGAACTTTGAACTGAATTCGAAATGGGGAGCCAGTGGATATTTTGGAGGACCGGGGTGATGTGTTCACACAAACGGGTGCATGTGAGGAGGCGGGCAGCAGAGTTTTGTATGTGTTGCAGTTTATTAAGTGTTTTTGAGGGTGTGCCATATAGGATGCTATTGCAGTAATCGATTCTGGATGTGATGAATGCATAGATTAAAGTTTCTGCAGCTGAAAAGGTGAGTGATGGGCGGAGGCGTGCAATGTTTTTGAGATGGAAAAAGGCAGTCCGGGTTATTTGCTTTATATGGGATTCAAATGAGAGGTTTTGGTCAATGAGAATACAAAGATTACGGATGAGTGGGGATGGAGTGAGTGTGGAATTATCAAAGTTTAGACAGAAGCTTGAGGAGGACTTAGTGAGTGTTTTAGGGCCAATTATTATGATATCGGTTTTATCACTGTTTAGTTTGAGTAGATTGTGTGTCATCCAGGTTTTGATGTCATACAGACACTGTGTGAGGGAGGAGTGAGTTGTTGTGTTTATGAATGAAGTGGAGATGTAGAGCTGTATGTCGTCGGCGTAGCAGTGAAAACAAAGGCCATGGCAACGAATGATACTACCAAGAGGGAGAATGTACAGAATGAACAGGAGGGGACCAAGCACCAAACCTTGGGGAACTCCTTGAGACAGTGGAGCAGTGGAGGAGGAGCAGTTATTAATACTGATGTATTGCTGTCGATTGGTGAGGTATGACTGGAGCCAGGACAGAGCAGAGCCGGTGATGTTGATGGAGGTCTTGAGGCGAGAGAGGAGGATGGTGTGACTGATGGTGTCAAAGGCGGCAGTGAGATCCAAGAGAATGAGGATGGAGAGTTGGCCTGAGTCGGAGGAGAGGAAAAGATCGTTTGTTACCTTGAGTAGTGCTGTTTCTGTGCTGTGCTTTTGACGGAAACCGGACTGAAATGGTTCATACAGATTGTTGGAGATTAGGTGCTCTTGTAGTTGTGCAGCTAGACACGCTCAAGGATTTTGGACAGAGAGGTTAGATATGGGCCGGAAATTTGCAAGGTTGTCAGGGTCAAGGCCAGGTTTTTTAAGTATGGGGGTGATAGCTGCCAGCTTGAGAGACTGTGGAACAGAGGCATTTGTAAGTGATAAATTTATGATGGTTATGATTAAAGGAGAAATGGTGGGAAGACATGCTTTAATGAGAGGGGAGGGGATGGGATCCAGGGAGCAGGTTGGTGTTTTGATGCCTGAGAGGAGTTTGGTGAGCTGAATAGGAGTAATGGGGGAGAAAGGAGAGAGCTGTTGAGTGGTGCTAGGAGGAGGCGGGTCAGGAGTAGGGGCTATGTTGGCTGTGGGAAGACTGAGGGAATTGTAGATTCAGTTTTAGTCTGAAAATAGGACAAGAAATTATTGCATTTGGTTGCTGTGAAGGATGATGAGGTGTTGTCACAGGGCTTTAGGAGTTTGTTGATTGTGGAGAAAAGGGTTTTAGGGTTCTTAGAGTCAGAATGAATTAGATTTGAGTAGTAGTTTGACCGGGCAGCATTTAGAGCATCTTTGTATGACTGAATATAATCTGTGTAGTTTTGGAGATGGACAGTTAGACATGTCTTTTTGTACAGTCTTTCAAGCTGACGCTTACATGATATCATTTGGTGGAGCTCAGGAGTGAACCAGGGGGCTGTGTGTGTGAAGGAGACTGTTTTAGTTTTGATAGGGGCAAGTTCATCAAGACAGGAGGAAAGTGTGTTGTTGAAGTAAGTGACAAGTTCAGAGGTATTTTCACTTGGGGGGGTGGGGTGGAAGACAGTTTGGTGGTGAGAAGTGCAGAGACAGCAGATGCATTAATGGATTTGAGGTTCCGGAAAGTAATTTTGCGTTTTGTTTTGGGAGCTGCAGTGGGTATATTGATTTCAAAAACAATGGCCAGATGATCAGACACGTGGAGATTATGGCTGGAGAGGTTGTGGACTGAAAAACCTGAGGAGCAAACCAGATCGAGAATGTGCCCGCGGGTATGGGTGGGAAAATGAACTTGTTGAGTGATATTAAAATCATGAAGTAAGTCCAGAAATTCTATGGCAGGTTTGGAATCCTTTGAGTCAATATGGAAATTGAAGTCACCAAGGAGGAGGAGGGATGATGAGATGGCACTTAGCTGGGTCAAAAGATCTGTAAACTCTGAGAGAAAAGAGGTGTTTGGTTTTGGAGGACGGTAGATAACAGCAGAGACTAAAGGGGATGGACCAGATAGTTTAAATGCAATGTATTCAAAAGAGTGAATACTCGAGAGGGAAAGTGGGGTTATTTTGGTGTCTTTTTTGTAAATGACAGCTGTACCACCACCTCTTCCATCAACACGGGGTTTTTCAATGTAAGTAAATCCATGGGGTGTAGCCTGATCAAGTGAAAAATAGTCCAGAGGTTTGTGCCATGTTTCAGTGAGACAGAGAAAATCTAGGTTATTATCCTGAATGTATTCATGGAGGATGAGGCTCTTATTGTTTAGTGAACGGGTGTTGAGGAGTGAGAGCTTCAGGTGACGTGACGTGGGTTTGCGTTGGGATCCGAACAGCGAGGCAGAAGACGGAGATTTGCCAGATTCACGTGCGCTTTGTTGTGATGACGTATTGCGGAAGCTGGCGAGCGGTGTGACCAGAGGATGGCGTTTGGAGATGAGAGATGGCTGAAGAACAAGCGACCACCACCTCGGTGTGGAGGGCGTGAGCCGCGGAGCAGTCCAGGTTGCCGGGAAGTGTCAACACAGAGCGGGCGGCAGCGGTTGTTGAGTCCGCGGAGGGTAGACATTCTCTGTGCGGCAGGAGCTAGCGGGAGGCTAGTCTTGGCTTCAGACCGGCAGAGTGTCCGTGTTGGGACTGCTCTGGATGCGTGCTGGTGGTAAGTTCCAGTAAGGGAAAGGACACTCACAATAATCCACAGGCTGTAGAGCATGTTAGAGCCTGAAATCCGTGCACGCGTTGCCTTTAAGTCCGCGAATCCAAGGAAAAGATTCCAAGCAAACGAGCAAACGTACTCCCCAACCGCTCCGATAAATGAATACAAGAATCTGATGACTCTCTAAATATGTTTGAAACATAGACTGTTTATGTAAATGCACAGAGCTAACCTGTTTGTGAAAACTGCCCGGGACTGCCATTGTGAGGTGAAGCCAGGTGGGAAAAACATGGTGTCGGAAAAAATAAAGTTATTTATCTGTATACCGAAGATGTGCTGATGTAATATGATAAGCTTAAAGGTCCTATATTGCACATTAACTCTTGTGAGGTTTACGCTCTCTTACAATGCTTTTACCTCATCAAAAATATACCTGGATTTGTGTTTTGGTTCATTCACACATATTTGAGTAACCCTTTATTATTAGTCTGTCTTGATCTAAAAAACTCAAAATGCTCTGTTCCACCTTGTGATGTCATGAAGTGGTAGTTTTCATGTTAACACAGCTACCTTTTGCCTTTTGTTCATTAAAGACAGGCAATTCCTTCCTGAAATGATCCAAATGATTCTAGTGAATATGTATGCAGTTTAAAAACAGAGTGGAGCACTTCCTCTATTACCGATGGACATCACAAGGTGGAACAAAGTGTTTTCTGTTTGAGAGAAGAGCTCAGCCTAAGTATACAGGGTTTGTGTGTTAAACAAAACACAACTCCAGGTATGTGAAAAATAGTGTAATATGGGCCCTTTAAAGTGCATATGACATTTTAATGTTTTTCTAATTCTAATTTCTAAATAATTATTAGTTTTACACCAGTTAAGTGATTTTGTGGAAGAAAAAAACAAAAACAAAAAACACTTAGACAGACTTAGAAAAACTTAGAAAAGTCCAAAAAATACAGGAAGTAGAGATCAGTTCTAAACTGGAATATCTTGACCTATGTCATCAACACAGGAATTACCTCTATGTATATTACATTTATGCGTATGTCCAATCAGGAAGTAAAATTACACACTTACATAACGATGTTAAGTATATTTTAGTAAAATGAGTAGTCTAATCTGACATATACACCAGAGAATAATGAGAAAGTCCTTCTTCTGAAGGTGCCAAACTTCAAACTCAAAACTACCAATTGAATGCAGACTAATACAAAAAATAAGAGAATTATTGCCAGAGAAGAAAAGCAAGACACTCCACACTCCATCACCCATAACTGTACTACTTGTTAACCAGAGCGGCTGTTCGGTGTGGTCATACTTCGACTAGAACGGCCTGCTCACTGCCTGGCCTTACACAAGCTCATGAGACCCAGAGGTCACGCTGTCCTGACCTTCATCCTAACCTGCTCAGCCCCCACACACACACACACACACACTCACACACAGAGCAACCCGACGGAACGTCAGCAACGCATCCAACAACACATTTTCCACTCGGTTGAACAATTGGGAGCACCGCAGGGACAGAGGGAAAGGGTAGGGGCGCTGCTCTCTGGACATCTTCTCGGTGAATTGTCCATCAACTGAACTGACCAACAGCACACAAGGTCAACAGGACAGAAAGGAATCTATACGCCCCAACACGACTTGCATTCACACGTTTGAGAAGAGCTGTCAGCCATTTGATAATCCCAAATGCACATTTCACATATACAAGGGTGTATATATAGTACTGGCGGTTGGTTATAAGTTTGAATTTTGTTTTTTGCTCTTACTTTTTCAGATCAATACTAAAAAATAGAATACAAGACAGCAGAGCCCTGAGGAGCACAAGAAAACTGTACTAGAATTTTCAGATATCTTATGAATACAAATACACTCCAAACTTGAGGTATTTGGCAAATCTCTGAAGGATATTGTATGTTTGGAACTTTTACTTTTTGGATAAGAAAGTACACAATAGAAGAGGGTTAGTACTGCTTGGTTGTGGGTTCAATTCTCAAGCTGGCTGTCCAGTTGGCACCTGCATGTAAGCGTCAGGGTATTTCATGTTAGCCCAGTGGCTCTCAAATAGTGGGGCCCCCCCCCTGGGGGGGCGCATATGACTCCAGGAATATGCTTTTCTTTTGCCATGTAATTGCACATCCACTACTGTAGGTGGCAGTTGAGCTCTCATTGTCAGAGTGTGCACAGGCCCTACACCATAGAGCTAATACTATGCCGTGTACGCGCGAAAACCCTACACTGTAGGTAGCGCGTACGCAGCGCACACAGCAAAGAGCAGGAGAGAGCGAACAGATCGTGACACAGGACAGTGAACAAGAGACACTTTAAACAGGGAGGCGGAGGTAGACGGAGGTAATGAGACGTACGAAAGTCACCCGAAAAGTAAAGTCCGGCTACACATTGAGCAGGATATATATATATATATATATATATATATATATATATATAATTATATATATATATATATATATTTATATATTATTATATATATTATTATTAGGAACACCATACTAATACGGTGTTAGACCCCCCCTTTCGCCTTCAGAACTGCCTTAATTCTACGTGGCATTGATTCAGCAAGGTGCTGAAAGCATTCTTTAGAAATGTTGGCCCATATTGATAGGATAGCATCTTGCAGTTGATGGAGATTTGTGGGATGCACATCCAGGGCACAAAGCTCCTGTTCCACCACATCCCAAAGATGCTCTATCAGGTTGAGATCTGGTGACTGTGGGGGCCATCATAGTACAGTGAACTCATTGTCATGTTCAAGAAACCAATTTGAAATTATTCGAGCTTTATGACATGGTGCATTATCCTGCTGGAAGTAGCCATCAGAGGATGGGTACATTGTGGTCATGAAGGGATAGACATGGTCAGAAACAATGTTCAGGAAGCCCGTGGCATTTAAACGATGCCCAATTGGCACTAAGGGACCTAAAGTGTGCCAAGAAAACATCCCCCACACCATTACACCACCACCACCAGCCTGCACAGTGGTAATAAGGCATGATGGATCCATGTTCTCATTCTGTTTACGCCAAATTCAGACTCTACCATTTGAATGTCTCAACAGAAATCGAGACTCATCAGACCAGGCAACATTTTTCCAGTCTTCAACTGTCCAATTTTGGTGAGCTCGTGCAAATTGTAGCCTCTTTTTCCTATTTGTAGTGGAGACGAGTGGTACCCGGTGGGGTCTTCTGCTGTTGTAGCCCATCCGCCTCAAGGTTGTGCGTGTTGTGGCTTCACAAATGCTTTGCTGCATTCCTCGGTTGTAATGAGTGGTTATTTCAGTCAACGCTGCTCTTCTATCAGCTTGAATCACTCGGTCCATTCTCCTCTGACCTCTAGCAACGTGGCATTTTTGCCCACAGGACTGCCGCATACTGGATGTTTTTCCCTTTTCACACCATTCTTTGTAAACCCTCGAAATGGCTGTGCGTGAAAATCCCAGTAACTGAGCAGACTGTGAAATACTCAGACTGGCCCGTCTGGCACCAACAACCATGCCACGCTCAAAATTGCTTAAATCACCTTTCTTACCCATTCTGACATTCAGTTTGGAGTTCAGGAGATTGTCTTGACCAGGACCACACCCCTAAATGCACTGGAGCAACTGCCATGTGATTGGTTGATTAGATAATTGCATTAAGGAGAAATTGAGGTGAGTATATATATATATATATATATATATATATATATATATATATATATATATATATATATATATATATATATATCCTCACCCTCCATGGGTGGTCTCATCCCCTCTTTTCCATGCTCAGGACCTCTACCAAAGGCCTGGGCACTTGAGGGTTCTGCACAGTATCTTTGCTGTTCCTAGTATAGCAATTTTCTGGACTGAGATGTTTGATGTTTTCCCTGGAATCTGCTGTAGCCACTCCTCCAGTTTGGGGGTCACTGCCCTGAGTGCTCTGATGACCATTGGCACCACTGATGCTGTCACCTTCCAGGCCTTCTGCACTTTTTTGAGCCCCTTTGAAGGTGTTTCCCACCTTGACTTTGGGGTCTCCAGTTCATAATCTGTACAGATGTTTCTGTACACTATGCCCGCCACTTGGTTATGCCGCTCCATGTATGCTTTCACTGCCAGCATCTTACACCCTGCAGTTATGTGCTGGATTGTCAAAGGGGCCTCTTTGCACAACCTACACCTTGGGTCTTGTCTGGTGTGGTAGATCTGGGCCTCTATCGCTCTGGTGCTCAAGGCCTGTTCCTGTGCAGCCAGGATGAGTGCCTGTGTGCTGTCCTTCAGTCCAGCTTTCTCAAGCCATTGGTAGGATTTCTTGATATCAGCCACTTCAGTTATGTTCCGGTGGTACATCCCATGTAGGGGCTTGTCCTTCCATGATGGTTACTCCAGCACCTCTTCCTCTGCACTCCACTGTCTGACACATTGGCTGAGCACGTCATCTATTGGGGCCTTGTCCTTGATGTACTTATGGATCTTGGATGTTTCATCCTGGACTATGGCTCTCACACTCACTAGTCCTCAGCCTCCTTCCTTACGGCTCGCATACAGTCTCAGGGTGCTGGATTTGGGATGGAACCCGCCATGCATGATCAGATTGATGATTCCTGCTGGGTATTGAATTACTGGCAGGGCGTAGCTGTTTATTGTCTGGGTCTTGTTCTTGCCACTGAGCTGACTCCTTAGGACTTGCCTTACTCATCTGAAGTATTTGGCCATGGTTGCTTTCCTTGTTTCCTCTTCAAGGTTGGCATTTGCTTGTGGGATACAAGTGGGATACTTGTAACTGTCCTCAATGTCTGCTATTGTTCCTTCTGGGAGGGATACTTTGTGTGGACTACCTTCCTTCTCTTTGTCACCATCCGGCTACATTTCTCAAGCCTGAATGACATTCCAGTGTCTGTGCTGTAGATCCTGGTGGTGTGGATCAGCGAGTTGATGTCTCGCTCATTCTTTGCATACAGCTTGATGTCATCCATGCAGAGGAGGTGACTGATTTTGGCCCCATTCCTGAGCCAGTGTTGATGATTTGGCTGAGGGGGTTCAGACCTATGCAGAACAACACTGGGGACAGTGTATCTCCTTGGTATATGCCACATTTGATGGTCATTTGTGCAAGTGGCTTGCCATTGGCCTCAAGGGTGGTTTTCCACAACCTCATCTAGTTTGCAGTGAAGGCTCTCAGAGTCCTGTTGATGTTGTACAGTTCCAGGCCTTCAGTGATCCATGTGTGTGGCACTGAATAGTAGGCTTTCTTGTAATCAATCCAGGCAGTGCACAGATTGTTTTTATGGGTTCTGCAGTCTCAGGCGACTATTCGGTCTACCAGGAGCTGGTGTTTGGCTCCCCTGGTATCTTTGCTGATGCCCGTCTGTGCTGTACTCATGTGTTGATCCATGTGCCCACTTATCTTAGCCGTGATGATGCCTGGCATGAGCTTCCATGTTGTGGAGAGATAGGTTATAGGCCGATAGTTGGATGGTACTGTACCCTTTGAGGGATCCTTCTGGATCAAGATCATACATCCTTCAGTCAACCATTCAGGGTGAGTCCTATCCATTAGCAGCTGGTTAATTTGTGCTGCCAGGCGCTCATGGAGAGCAGTGAGCTTCTTTAGCCAGTAGGCGTGGATCACATCAGGGTTTGGTGGGGTCCAGTTTTTCATACCCGAGACTCTTTCCTGGATGTTTGCCACTGTCAGGGACAACAACCACAAATTAAAATATTTTTTAATTTGCATTTTATGTGAATAAGTAACACAAAATGGTACATAAGTGTTAAGTAGAAAGAAAATTATACATAATTTCCAGAAAAATGACCCCAGAGTTTGTTATTCTTCAAAATCTTTTAAATGAAAAGTTGTAATATATTCATATTCCAGGTATTCCTCAAAAAACATGTTTGTGACATGAGGCTATTTGCATTTTTCTTTACTTTTTCATTAATTTTAAGAAATTGCAGTTTTTGTATCACTACCCCACTCTTCCACAAGTGGGGTCAAAAATGACCCCAAGCAATTCCTATGGAATCTTCTGTGAACCTTTCATTCTTAGCAACTCTGACTGTGCCACTTACACATCTGATGTCATCTCTCACACCTGATGCAACTTTGACTGTCAATATTGTCTCACTAACACACCTGATGTCAGCAGTCTCACCACCCAGGAGGGGGGGGGGGGGTTTGTGATGCATGCACCCTATATGCAGTTGATGGGATCATGTACCTAGGGAGACAGCCAGGGGAAGATATCCAGAAGAATCTGGGGGAAAACATTTTCTGTCAGTTGTACAGCGAATTCAGACACACAGGTCACAACATCACCAAGGAGAACTTCTTCACCAGTGTGCCTCTTGCAGAGCATCTCCTGGAGAAGGGTCTGACTGTGGGAACTTAGCGACAGAACAAGTCAGACATTCCACCAATCATGAAGGCTTCCAGGTCCAGAGTGGTCCACAGCACTGAATTTGGGTTCAGTGGCAGCATGACCACGATCAGCTATGTGAGACAAAAGGGAAAGGCTGTTCTACTGTTTGGACAATGCACCACAGCAAGATGGTGGATGAAAACAGCCCAAAGGAAAAAACAAAACAAAACAGAAGTGATCCGCTTTTACAACCAGACCAAAGGAGGAGTAAATACTATGGACCAGACAATTGGCAACTACACCTGCAAATGGCAGACGCAGAAGTGGCCCATGGTGCTCTGAATGCCTATTTTTCATTTTCATTTTTCAGGGCTCAGCACCCTGAATCTTGTATAGACATCACCAACGGATGACGACACTTCCTCACAAACGTCTCAAAGAAGCTTGTGACACCTCACATGAAAAGTCGACTGAAAGGTACACCGACTCTACCAACCTACATCACTGAAGCAATGGGAAGGTGTGGCGTGCCAAAAACTGAGAAAGAGGTCCCAGTTGTGTCCACAAAACAAAGATTACAAAGTCACTGATGGCTGTTGGAAATGCAGTACCCCTGTGTGCAATGGTTACAGCCAGAAGCAAGTAGCTTGTGACGGTGCACACAGTAAGATAAGATGTTTGTGTGTGTACATATGCATGGACAGTGTTAAGGTCTCTGGACCTGTGGAATGTTCTCTGTTTGTCCTTCAGACATAGGGATACACAAACATGTTTTGTCACCTGACTGACCTGATTGATTCATTATTAATTGCTAAAATGTGAATGAAAAGTAAAAAGAAAATGTACATGTCAAAAGGGAAATTACTCTTTTGTTTGAGCAAAAATATATCATCTTAACCAACATGAGAGAAATGTGTTTAGTTTATAGCAAAAACACACTGATTTCAATTGGGGTCATTTTTGACCCCACTTGTGGAAGTGGGGGTAGTGACACAAAAACAGCTATTTCTTAAACTTAATGAAAAAATAAATAAAAATGAAAATGGCCTCATGTCACAAACATGTTTTATGAGGAGTACCTGGAAAATGAAAATATTCCAACTCTTCGTTTTAAAGATTTTCAAGAATAACACCCAGGTTATTGCAAAAACGCATTGATTTTAATTGGGGTCATTTTTGACCCCACTCGTGGAAGAGTGTAGGTATTGGTAAGTTGTGCATCCAAGGGTTAAAAAAATAAAAAATACAAACTGAAAAGTGCACCATGCACCCTCAAGTCAATACTGTGTGGAACCACCTTTTGCTGCAATTACAGCTGCAAGTCTTTTGTAGTATGTCTCCACCAGCTTTACACACCTACAGACTGAAACTTTTGCCCATTCTTCCTAGCAAAATAGTTCAAGCTCTGTAGGATTTGATGGTGACCGTTTGTGAACTGCAATTTTCAGATCTTGCCAAGATTCCTCAATTGGATTTAGGTCCGAACTTTGACTGGGCCATTCTAACATATGAATATGTTTTCCTTTAAACCATTCCATTGTCACTTTGGCTTTATGTTTAGGATCATGTCGTGCTGAAGGTGAACCTCCGCCACAGTCTCAAGTCTTTTGCAGACTCAAACAGGTTTTCTTCCATGATTGCCCTGTATTTAGCTCCATCCATCCTGCCATCAACTCTGGCCAGCTTCCCTGTTCCAGCTGAAGAAAAGCACCCCCACAGCATGATGCTGCCACCACCATGTTCGACTGTGGGAATGGTGTGATCAGAGTGATGTGCAGTGTTAGTTTTCCTCCACACGTAGCGTTTTGCTTTTAGACCAAAAAGTTTGATTTTGGTCTCATCCAATTTTCCCTCTAATTTTTCACGAGTCTGAGCAAACACACAAACTCCCTGAGCGGTCCCATGGACCACTGTGAGCGACATCAGACGTGTGCACTGTGGTCATGCTGGCAACGCATCCATCTAAGATAAATGGTTTATTAAAATAATCAAATTACCACATTTACATTTCTGTTATAAGACTTTTAATTAAGTAGCCCACTCAATAAATGGTTTATTAAAATAATCAAATTACCACGTTTACATTTCTGTTATAAGACTTTTAATTAAGTAGCCCACTTATACAATGAAATGACAAAAATCTTGCTCATGACCTGTGTAGTATGTTAATGCTATTGGAAGTATAAATATTTAATTTGAACTATGGCAAAACATGAGCTTCCAACCAAACCAAGCCAACTGTAAACTCCAATGTTGAAAACACACTTAACATTTTTATGATAAAGCTCTGACTTGTATTATGAGTATAAGCCATTGTGTGAAGCTTTTGCTGTGCACTGAGTGAGATTGCCCTATTGTGGTCTAGGAGACAGTCCATTAACTCTTTTTCAGTATATGACACGATCATTTGATTTTTACAACTCATAAACTAGTGACAGTATTCAATGACCAATACACACTGACAGGAATCTGTATCTGCACACCCAGCTGCTCTATTACTGTACATTTATACATCATATCAAAACACAATATAAAATGTATATTTGTATATAAAATATAGTCAAAACAAGTGGTATGGGTCAAAATAAATATATATTTACAAACCACACACTGCAAACAGTGAACTAACACACACACACACACTTCAAAATGTAAACAAACACACACTGGAAACTAAGAACACACTGTACATGATTGTACAGTGTGACAGTCATTCTGTGACAGTGGCTCAGTGGTTAGAGGTTGGAGGATCGAGTCCCGTTCGGACCAACTTCTGTCATTGTGTCCTTAGTTCTGTCATTGTGTCTTTAGGCAAGACAATTCACCCAAGTGGTGTGTGCGTGATGATTGGTGGTGGTTGGGGGGGCGCAGATTGGTATTAGCTAATGCTAATGATTACGCATGATATATTTGACGCACAATTAATTCAATAGCAGAATAAACCACGCTTACCAATCAGGAACAGCATCCAATCCATCAAATCATAAGGTCCTCTACTCCTGAGTCCACCATGAGATCTTCACTCGGTTCCACGAACTCTCCGGGTCCGAGATGCCTCTAGTTTAACTTGTACAAACATCCACAGTGTCCTCGGTCATGTACTTCCTTTGTTTTGTCCGTTTCGTCATGTTTAAAATGCAAAACTGCTACAAAACAGTGCGTAACATTGCCCCCGAGGGCGGGCCGTCGGAATGTTAAGGGGTTAAACACTTAGCATCATTAGCGAGTCTTCACTCCACATCGGCCACAATGGCTAAAACTCTGGTAGCGGCGCATGAGGATGCCTGTCAATGACGTTGATAAGATGCGCAAATAGGTATGTGAATCACATAATTGGCTGGAGCAGCTCATCCCCGGTCACACTCACTGACTCACATTGAAAAATAGTGCAGAATGAATTGTTGTGTGTTTATTTTATTTTCAATCCCGGTTCGATTTTTTTGTGCACAGCACAGATTTTCTGTGCGCGGAGACCGTGTCAGCAGTGCGCAATTGTGCACGCACGCATCTTGGAGGGAACAGTGGTCTCATCAAACCAGAGCACTTTCTGCCACATATTTGCTCTGTCCTCCAAATGACTTCTAGTGAACTGTAAACGAGAAATCTTATGAATGGTTTTCAGCAATGGCTTCTTGCCACTCTTCCATAAAGACCAGATTTGTGTAGTGCACGACTAATAGTTGTCCTGTGAACAGATTCTCCCACCTGAGCTGTAGATCTCTGCAGCTCTTTCAGAGTCACCATGGGCCTCCTGGCTGCTTCTCTGATGATTGCTCTACTTGTTCGTTCTGTAAGTTTTGGTGGACTGCCATGGCTGGGTAGGTTTGCAGTTGTGCAATAGTCTTTCAATTTCCGGATGATGGATTGAACAGAGATATTCAATACTTGGGAGATCTTCAATTCAATTCAATTCATTTTATTTTTGTAATGCCCAAAACCACAACAACAGTTGTCTCGAAGGGCATTCATGTTTTGGTTGATGGGGGAAACCGGAGTACCCGGTGGAAACCCATCCAGACACGGGGAGAAACATGCAAAACTCCACACAGAAAGGCCTGGGGATCGAACCAAAACTTCTTGCTGCGAGGCATGAGTGTTGCCACTCAGCCACCGTGCTGCCTACACACAAAAACAAAAAATCAGACAAAACTAGAAAAATCGGCCAGGTGAGGAGGAGGGAGGGGGACGGAGGAGGGCCAGGCGAGCGAGGAGGAAGACCAGGCGAGGAGGAGGAGAGCCGGGCGAGGAGTATGAGAGCCAGGCGAGGAGGAAAGGGAGGCGGGTGGAGGAGGGCCAGGCGGGGAGGAGGAGAGGGTCCAGCTGTCATCGCGGCATCTGAAAGAGTTACACTCCACAGGGGGAGTGGGACAGGGGACATCATGTGAATAGCATTGCTGATGAGAAAATAGGAGGAAGCAGAGGATAGTGCTCAGGTTGCCATACTTCCCCCAGCTAGTTATCTCCTGCTGCAGCCTATCTTATCCTGGATTTTAATGTCACTCCCTAACTCCCTCACTAAGTAACCTGGTCATAAGCTATACCGACGAGGAAGGTTTTAAGCCCGGTCTTAAATACAGAGACTGTGGGGGCCTGTTTAACATTAGCAGAGAGTTGGTTCCATAGCACAGGAGCTTGGTAACTGAATGCTCTCCCTCCCACTGTACTTTTGGACACTCTAGGAACCACTAATAGTCCTGCATTCTGAGAGCGGAGTGCTCTGTTTGGCTGGTACGGGACAATAGCATCTTGCAGATAGAATGGGGCCAGACCGTTTAGGGTTTTGTATGTCAGGAGGAGGACTTTGAATTTGATTCTAAACTCGACAGGAAGCCAGTGCAGATATTTTAGTACAGGACTGATATGGTCTCTTCTTTTAGTTCCTGTTAGGACTCTGGCCGCTGCATTTTGGACCAACTGGAGGCTCCTTATAGTACTTTTGGGGCAGGCGGCGAGCAGAGAATTACAGTAATCAAGTCTGAAAGTAACAAATGCATGGATGAGTTTTTCAGCATTGTTTTTAGGTAAAATATTTCTAATTTTAGTTATATTTCGCAGGTGAAAGTATGCGGTTTTACAAGCTAGATTTATATGGGCTGTAAATGAGAGATTTTCATCAAATAGGATTTTTTACAGTAGGGCTAGAAACTATACTCACATTGTTGAGTGAGATTATCTGGTCCGACAGAGAATCTCTTTGACCTTTGGGACCAACGACAATGACCTCTGTTTTTTCAGGATTTAAGAGCAGGTAATTTAAGGTCATCCAGGTTTTGATGTCCTTCACACAGGCACTGAGTTTATCTATTTGATCAGTCTGATTTGGTTTCATTGATAAGTACAGCTGAGTGTCATCAGCATAGCAGTGAAAATTAATGCCATGTTTTCTGATAATGTTACCCAATGGCAACATATACAGAGAAAATAGGATTGGACCAAGCACAAATCCTTGTGGAACACCACAGGCTACTTTAAAACAGGGAGAGGTGCTCTGGTTTATACTAACAAACTGGTACCTATCTGATAGATAGGATTTAAACCATTTGAGGGCGGTCCCTCTGATTCCAATGTCACATTCTAACCTCTGCAGTAGAATGTTGTGATCAATGGTGTCAAATGCTGCACTGAGGACCAGTAGGACCAGGACTGAAGCCAGCCCGTTATCAGCAGCTAGTAGTATGTCATTTGTTACTTTAAGCAGTCTCTGTGCTGTGGTGAGCTCTGAATCCAGATTGAAATTTTTCAAATATATTATTGTCCTGCAGGTGGCAGCAGAGCTGTTTCACCACCACTTGTTCTAGAATTTTTGAGAGGAAGGGAAGATTAGAGATAGGTCTATAGTTGGCTAGTTCATCAGAATTTAGGTTAGGTTTTTTCAAAAGGGGTTTAATCACAGCATACTTAAAGGACTGAGGAACGTAACCATTTTCTAATGACATATTTATTATGTTATAGATGGAATCTATTAATAGGGGGAGGGCTTCTTTGAGGAGTCTGATTGGAATAGGGTCGAGCATACAGGTTGGTGGTTTGGACGACATGATGGCTGAGGTAATCTCCACCTCATCAACAGGAGTAAATTTATCTAATATTATTAGAGGATCTATGTGGGATATTGGTATTACAGATTGGATTTGCTCAGAGCTGATTTTAGGAGTAGCTTTGTTGATTTTGTCTCTAGTTTGTCAGCCTGGCTACAGTGCTGAACAGAAATCTGAGGTTATTTTTGTTTACTTCTATTAGATTTGAACAGTATCTGGTTCGGGCTTTCCGCAGAGCGGCCTTATAAGTGAGCAGGCGAAGTTTCCTTGCCTTCAGAGACTGCCAAAGCTTCTCTGTGCGTCTTACATGTTGTTTGAGTGTCCTGAGCTGTAACGTACACCATGGAGCCGGAGGTCTTGGTTTAATGCTTTTCTGTTTTAGCGGAGCTACAACATCGAGAGCAGATTTTAAGGTGAGCATTGTTCTGTCAACCAGTTTATCAGTGACAATTGGATTAAAATTATTCTCATTGTCACATGACATATCTTTTAGTAATGGCTCAATAATTTCTTTAAACTCTGTAACCGACTTATCTGATAATGTTCTTTTCATTATAGTTTTTTTTCTGCGGGGCTGGATAGTCTTTTAGTATGAATTGAAAGGTAATTAAGAAATGGTCAGAGAGTATAGGGTTTTGAGGAAGGACAATTAGATCATTAATCTCAATACCGTAGGTTAGAACGAGATCTAGGGTGTGATTGTGACAGTGAGTCGGTTTATTCACACTCTGGGTGAAACCGATCCCATCCAAGAGCGCAACAAAAGCATTACTGAGGCAATCACTGCCGTTATCAACATGTATGTTGAAATCTCCAACTATAACAATCCTTTCCCAATTCAAAACTAAACTTGAAATGAAATCAGAAAACTTTGTCAGGAACTCGGCATATGGACCAGGAGGTTGATAAATTATTATAAATATTACAGCTTTTTGGTTTTTCCAATTGGGGCATGTAATGGAGAGTGCGCGGCTTTCAAAGGAGAGGTATGTATAGTTGGGTTTGGGGCTGAGAATTAGACTGGAATGAGAGATGACGGCGACACCACCACCTCGACCTGTGCTCTGGGCACTCTTAAAGTTCATGTGACTTGATGGTGTAGATTCGTTAATAATCATTTTCCCAAAGCCATGTTTCAGTTAGGGCTAGCAGATCAATATTAAGGTCGCCAATTAGTTCATTTATTAAAAGAGATTTGGAGGAAAGAGACCTGATGTTTAGCAGTCCACATTTTACACACTTATCATTTTGTTTATTTGCGGCACATTTATTTATTTTTATTAAGTTATGAGATCTGACAGCTTCCTTGTCAGAGTTTAGGGGTGTTTTATTTGTACTTTTTGTATGTGGGGCACACACAGTCTCTGTCTGTTTGGAGCTGTTCTCGCTGACTGAGCTGTGCCTCACTGGTCTAAACTGCTCCCTAATGTCACTATAGCTGTGCTTCCCTGAGCTGTTCTGCATGCTAGTCTTACCTGGTCAATCTAAACTAGCAATCATATTCTGAGCTAACAGGGCGGAGCCATCCTGCGTGGGATGGATGCCGTCTCTACGTATAAGCCTAGGCTTCCCCTCAAATGCCCTCCAATTATCTATTAAGACGACACCATTCTGCGGGCACCAATTGGTCAACCACTGGTTGACTGCTGAAAAGCGGCTGTACGTTTCACAATTGGTGTAGGTTGGGAGGGGGCCAGAGAAGTACACGGACACCGACATTGACTTAGCCAATTCACAGACTGCCGCTATCTGTAATTTAACCACCTCTGACTGACCGCGCCAAGTATCGTTACCCCCCGCGTGTATAACGATCCGGCGGTACCTATTCTTACTTTTCTTTAAGAGCCTAAGGTTCCCCTCGATGTCACCCAGTCTGGCTCCAGGATAACACCACGTGGAAGCTGCAGGCAGTTCCACGTCCCTAACTATGGAGCTCCTTATGACTAAAGTGTCCCGGGTCCAGCTCAGGGGAGCAAACCTGTTCTGGACAGGGAGATCTCTACTCTCAACCCTATGTCCCTGGTCTGCTACAGTCCTATCTTCAGCCCTATGTCCCTGGCCTGTCCTAGTCCTATGCTTTCTTCTAACTGTCACAAACCTGTCCTGGTCTGATCCCAGCTGCACGGGTTGCACTGGGGGGTCAGTCTCGCTAGCTACGCTAAAGCTACTGCAGTCCGCAGTCCCTACTGCTGCTACCTCACTGTAACTCGGGGTCAGAGCCTCCAATGAGCGGATCCACGTTTCTAACTCTGAAACCCTGGCCTGCAGGACTGCCACTACACTACACTTAACGCAGCTGTCCCTATCATCGTCAAATAAGCCAGGGTCATCACTCCACATATGGCAACCAGGACAGGGAAGAGCGAGAGAAGAGGAGGAAGGTTTAGCCATGATGCTAGTCGGGCTTAATCCACGAAGTACGGAGCAATAGATGCTGAATAAAACTTCGGTGGTTTAACGAAGTATTCAGGCACAAGTGTAGATGTTAAAAACTGCTTTTAAAACTGTAAGGATTCGTGGATTAACAATTTCAGCAGAGAGACGCTAGATATATAACTTGCAAAACAGAATGCACTCACTCGGAAATGACGTCAGATCTTAATCTTGCAGCCCTGTCTTAGATCTGTGAAAATGTCTCTTCCAGCAGCCAGCTCTCAGCTGTACCTGTCCCAGTGTCTGCTCTCATGTCAATCACTCACATAGTAATATGCAGTGCTCTGATAAGTACAGTTATACTCCGAGGTGGTAGTATGTCCAAAAATTGTACTCAGATAAGAGTAACATTACTTCAAGATACTATTATGCCAGTAGAGTAGTGGTTCATGAAATAACTCAAGTAAGAGTAAAAAAGTATTTAGAAAACTACTAACTAATTTAAAGAGTGCAATTGTCAGGATTCTGCTTCTGATACCGAATTTGAAGTGGATGTAATTTGGAGAACAAAACATTAAATAATGCACAAAATCTGGTATTCTGAATACAAAAATGAGACACACTAAATCATATCTGAAGGAGCTCTGCAATAAAAAGGTACTCAAGCAAATGTAACTGAGTTCTATCGTCCTCTGGTTATTGCATCATGTAGCCAATCCATTCATCTCTGACAACAAAGGGTTTGCTTGTTTTAGTCTGACCTCGCCACAGTGAAAACAGAGCAAGCTCATTTAGAGAAGCATAAACACTTCATCATTTAGGAGCAATTAGTGCTCCTCCATTAGCTGCAAGCTAACGAGCCTCCAGAGTGCGGCCGTGATTAGCGCTGTGTGACTGGAACCCACATCACCACTTGTGCTGCTGCGGCTCAGAGCCAGGTGGCCTCTGTCACAGCCCCATCCCCAGAGACAAGGCTGTCTGCAGTTGTTAGACCCAGGCGAACAGGCCAGGTAGGGACAGGTAAGGGACAGGTAAGGGACATATAAGGGACGGGGGGGACAGCCATAGACCAGTAAAGAGAAAGGAGGGACAGGGGGACAGAGGAGAAGATGACAGGGCTATTGTGGAAGAGACAGGATCAAGATAATGTCATGTCACATTGGTATAATTTTAGGTGAAATCCATCATAAATTAAGCGGCAGTGGTCCAGGGGAAAGTGCAGTTGCCAGTCAACGCAAAAGATGCTGGTTTTATCCCAGTTTGGATCTGTATCTGCTGTCAGTATATGTATGTGGTGGTGTATGCATAAGTGATTGTCCAAGGAGTTGATGACACAGATTGACCATGTAGCTCAAACATGACTACAGAGGGGCTTTGGGAGGTTTGTCAAGCCTGTAAAGAACAGTGTAATTGTACAGCATTACTATTATTAATTACTATTACTATTGTTATTAAGTGGAGAATTTAGACATAAAACAGAAGAATATAATTTATGCTCCAACACAATCCTAATGCTGAACACACATGGTTTGCTGTCATTTGCTGTACAGATGTGATATTTGTCAGTTCACAAACCCAACTCCACTGTGTCAGAATCCCACTTATTTGGCTTGTTTGCATTGCTCATGACTGAGACAACAGTGTCATTCACTTAATTGCATGTGTGAGAGGTTATGTGTTTTAACAGGCACTAGGCTTGCTTTTTAAACAAATGTAATTTTCCACATCTAAATCATACTGTCACAACATGTATATTTCACAATCAGCAGTGGGGTGTTGAGAGCTCCATTATGAATCATTTGTATAGTTTTCTCAAAGCAATGTGCAACTGTTCCACTTCAGATCCCTCCTCTTGTTTCAGCACAAGTCATTTCAGGTTCAGCTGGTCATGTTATTCGTATCTCCTGTTAGACAAGGAATTCATACATTTTCTTATCAATATAAAAGTATTTTATGTGCTAGTCAGCTTTTGTACTGCAGTAGCAGAAGTCAGCACTCTCAGTTCCTCTGTATATTTATACCTTGGCCTGCGCTGTGGAACACGGAAGTGCACGGCTTATTTCTGATGCACTTCTTGTCTGTTTCTCGAGTTAAAAAAAAGAGAGCAGACTCAGCAGACCGCTCCCGTGTTCCTCTGCTCAGAACACACAACTGTTTTGTTTTTGAAAGAGGAGGTATTTTACTTCTATAACATATTTAGATTACCATGTTACCTTTTTTATTTTGTAAATGCTATGTTCAATTAAAACAATGTATTAACATGTTTTATAAGCTTCAATTTCATTTTGGACACTCTGAGTCTCTCCCCCCTTTGCTCTCTGTGCTAAGTCACTCCCCCTTCTGAGTGTAACACAGTCATTCTGAATACAATGAATGTATCCTGCTAATGAAACCACTGCACATCACATCAGGTTTGTCAAGTTGCTGTGTACAGTTTTGTGTCAGGTTTTTGTACATTTATGAACAATTGTTGGGTGGGAGCATAGGTGATGTAGGCTTGTGGGCTGAGCATTGCGCAGAAGATTGCATGCATGGATGACATGTAAAACCTCCTCCGGCATGATTTTGATGAGGAAGCAACGTTACAACATGGTAGGAAACTAAAAAAAGAGAATCGATTTTGCATAATACCACCTCTTTAACGTTATAGAAGGTGCGATAATGAGCTCCACATTGACAGTACCTCATCTCCTTCCATGTGTTTGTCCTAGGCTTCGAGCACATGTAAAGTAGTCCCCAAGTGCCACTGGTAATGACAGTCATCCATCCATTAGCGATAAGAGGCTGAGCAGCAGGTGTGTGGGGGCGTGATGTATGAAGACAGTGTTAGCCGTATCAGGGCCACGACAAGAGGAAGAGGAGCCGTGACCCCTCTGTCTGCAACATCTGTTACACACAAACACCGTAGGAAGCAAGAGGAATATTCATGAGCTCAAGATCAGCATCAATTTCAGAATATACATCAAATACTGTCCAGTTAGAGCTGTTGATTGGACAGTATGATGATAGCATGGTAGTATGGAATTAGCTTCTTATGATGTGAGTTACAATGGAATTACATGAGCAAAGAAGCTAGGTAGCTGTATGTTTACACACTCAGCACAGCTAATAATAACAACAATACGTGTCATGTATATAGCGATTTACATTTTAATGAGTATAATAATTACTCAATTTCCCAGATAACTGCAGTTTGTAAAAGTTTGTGAAGTTATTTGGTGAACGTCATTTGAGCCAGGACCTTGCTTTAGGTTTTAAAATATGTATCATCAGTGAAAAATATTGGTTACTGGTGACTACAGTGACATAAACACTAGATATTGTGTCAGCTGAAAAAAAAAAAAGCTAACTCTATGTACCACCTTCTGAAGTAATTACATTGTAACTGATCATAGAGTCTGGCTATGTCTTTTGGACTTTATTTCCAATAAGACCACTGTGTGTTCTTAAATGAACTACATGTAGCCTAAACCTTACTACATAGTACTACAAGTACTACAATAACATCTGAACCTATGTGTCGAGAGGCTCGACCTGCCAATGGAGGACACATACAAGTATTTCTCATTTTCAGTATATGGATAGGCCTCATGTGAAAGCTCAGAACCTCCAGAATTTACTCACTGAGCTGCAGCACTAGCTGATCACTAGCACTGATTAATGATAAATCATGATAAAACTCCGCCCACAACCACATTGAGAACTAAAGGGGAGAGTGAGGAGAGAGGAGGAGGGTCTAATAGGTATCCACACTTCAAACTCTGCCCCTGCAGCCAGGTGTTTGAGATCAGAAATACCTGGCTGTAATTAGGGCAGTCTTTTGTGATGTCACCAAGAACTTAAAATTACAGAGGCCACTGGAGCCAGGACCCACTCATATTTATACATTTTTTATTACAAAGCTGCAAATCTCCCTACTTTGCATTAAATTTGCCACTGTAGCACAAGCAACAGTAGGCTATGTTATTAAAACACAATATACACAGTTTAGTATGGAAGAAAAGTTTTAGTATTTTAGTATTTATTCATTACATTCAAAATCAGCCATTATTCAACTTGTAGAAGATTGTACATAACATTTCTATCGTGACTGAAAGGGTTTAGGCAGAAGTATAAATTATAATTCCTAACCCATTTTAACAATAACACACAGGATTTCCAAGAAAAGCAGCACATGAATCATTCCTGAGCCCTGTAATTTTCAAAAAGTAATGTTTTATATTTCTTTTTAACTATTTCTATTGTGTAGGAGCTTTATAATTTATCATCAAGGTTATTCCAGACACTAACCCCTCAAACAGAAATACAATGACATTTTTTACTGGTTCTAGTCTTAATTTTTTTTAGTATACCTGTTCTTCTCAGCTCCTCCAAATCCGAAGTCATGGTTCTCGTCCGGAAAAAGGTGACTTGCCCTCTCCGGGTGGGTGGAGAGCCTTTGCCTCAAGTGGAGGAGTTCAAGTATCTCGGGGTCTTGTATCTCGGGATCTAAAGCCATATTGATTATCCCTAAGTAAATTGTACTTATCAATAAAATTATCCAATCTTGATACAAAAAGTTTTTCTAATATTTGGAAAATTGTGGCTGAAGAGATATAGGTCTATAGTTGGTAAACTAATGTCTCTTTTGGCTATTTTAAGTTTGTTTGGAAAAGTGCCTGTTAAAACAATTGATTGCAGAGATATGTAAACGGTGTGGAAATGAAGTTAATGATGTTCTTTACCAAATCCATATCAATATCAAAATAAATCAGTTGACCTTTTTTTTTTTTTTTTTTTTTTTTTAATTAACAATTCCAATTATTTCTTATAAATAATGAATTTGCATTTTGCTGTATATATTTTACAGCTGATCCATGTGACTCTGTTGATTCTGTTTTTTGTTTGCTAATGTAGGTCCAGGATTAATAAAGAAGTCATTAAATGCATTTGCTATTTCACTTGAGCCATTTACAATAACATTATTATCCTTAAGAAAATAATCTAGGAATATGTGTCTTTTCTTTCCTTCTTTAATTATGCTGTTTAATATTTTCCAAGTCCCTTGAATATTATTTCTTTGCTGTTCTAATAATGTTTGGTAATAATACTTCTCATTCAATCTAATTATGTTTATCAGCTTGTTTTTATATGCATTGTATGTGTATTCTGCTTTTTTAGTTCTGTGTTGTAGGTAAAATCTATACAATTTATTTTTCCTTTTACATGCATTTACAATTCCATTCATAATCGAAGGACTATTTAGTCTGTTTTTGGTGTTTGATTAAACACCTGAGGGGACAATGCTTGTCATAGATTGTGGTTAAAATAGACAAAAATGCATCCGAAGCCATGTCGACGTCCACTGAAGCATAAACCTTATCCCATGTCTGTGCATTTAAGTCTTCTTTTAAAGCAGCAATTGCTTCAGGTGTACTGAGTCTGGTCATTTTATGATGTTTAGTTTTTTGTGATGCAGTTTTGACGTTTTGCAGCTGATGAAAGACACTAAAATATGGGTAAATGATCACTTATGTCATTAATAAGTAGTCCAGCTGTAATTTGACTCCCCAGTTGATGTTATCCATCAGTGTAGCTGTATCATTTGTAATTCACATTGGTTTTATAATAAGTGGAAATAGATTCTTACTATATACACCTGAAATAAAGTCTGTTGTTTTTGCATTTGTTTGGGGATTCAAGAGATTAACATTAAAATCACCACACACAATATGAACCTTTCTTGAATTTGTAAACAGGGCATAAATTTTTTGGTCGAAGCTGTCAAGACATGATCCGGGTGATCTATACAGGCAACGAACAATTCTATTTTATGATTTCTCTAAATTTATTTTGACAGTCAAGCACTTCATGGCTCCATCTACAGCAATTGTTTTACTCTTAATTACGTTAGATTTTAATTCTGCATCCACATGCATTGCAACTCCCCCACCTTTCTTTTAGGCCTGTTTAATGTAAACAGCATAGCCTTCCACTTCCACATCAAAACCCTTATCAGCATCTAGCCAGGTCTCAGACACAGCTATAACACACATTTTTAAAAATTGTCCAAGGTACTCCTTAATATTGTTATAGTTTTTGTATAAGCTTCTACTATTAAAGTGTATTACTGTGAAGGCATCATTCATATTTAAATGTTTAAATTGTTCATTAGTATAATATCTACAATTATTAATTACATCATCAGGAAAAAAGTGACCATCCGGATCTCCCCGTGTCTGGATGGGTTTCCTCCGGGTTCTCCGATTTTCCCCATCAAACAAAACATGAACGCCCTTCGAGACAACTGTTGTTGTGATTTTGGGCGTTACAAAAATAAAATGATTTGAATTTAATCTGTATCATTTCCAAATTCATTAGTTTTATAATTCAGAGTTTCATGTGGCTTTAAGTTTATATGTTCAAAGTTTTTACAGAGTTCATTTACATTATAGTTAACAGTCTTTTTTTTTTCGTTAATCCATCCACTAGTTCCATCCACAATGTCACTACTTGGGTCATAGTTTCCATGTGCAGCCAGTAGTATTTAGTGTTAAGTTCCACTTTAAACCAGCTGGACTTCAGCACTGAAACTGGTCCCAAATGAGAGATAATGATGAGATAATCTTGAACCAAAACATAAAAATCTTATTATTTTACATTTTGTTCATTGTAAACCACAATATTGATCTAAAATTTTATGGAGCTACCATAACAACCATCTAATTTTCATTAACTTTTTTTTATTGCTGAAAAAGTGCTACGTAACACTTTTGCTAACACCTACATATACGAGCACTTTTAAGTGGTGATGTCTTCTGTGTTTAAATCTCACCAAACTTTTGGGAGTGTGCTGGGTTGCTAACACTCCTGTTTTGGAAAATAATGTAGAAGAAGCCGTCTGATAATGAGCTGTAGTTAAATCCACATTAGAAACAGACCAGGTCCTCTGGGTGTCCGTTCTGTAGAACCAGAGCCTCCCAGTGGATGGAGTGAGGTGAGGCTGACTGTGTTAACCACCTGTCCTCTTTGATTAGCCCCTAGAGGGAGCCCTGTATGAGGACAGCCTGATGTAACCCTGCTCACCTGCAGATTGCTAATGTCACCTGTAATGAGCTCTCCTCTGCCACCGTCCCTCCACTCCAGGAGGGTCGGCTGTTCTGGGGCGGGAGGTGCCAGGAGAGTTGGTTGCTCTGAGGCACGGGGTCAGGTGGGAAGGCCTACGAGGGTTGGCTGCTGTGAGGATAAGGTCAGGTGGGTAGGGTCAGCTACTCTGGTTAGGAGTCTCAAAGTGGGTGAGGTGCTCTGAGTTGGTTGCTCCAGGTGGGCCAGCTGCTCTAAAAGGGAAGCTCCAGATGGGTTGGCTGCTATGAGTGAAGGCTCCAGGAGGGTTCAACTGTTTATTAATAGTTCAGTAAGGATTAATAGTTTAGTAAGAATGTTTCAGGCTTTCTTCATTAAGGAGTTAGGGTTAGGAGGAAGCGAACAGCCACCCTGATCTGAACTCAAATGGTGGTCTGTTATTCTGTTATTTTGGCTTCTGTGCTAGTTACAGTTTGTCCATAACAAATACCATGTTCGAGCATAAGGGTATCCATCAGTGTCACCAGGACACCATAGGTCAAAGGTCGATGATCGGCAGTTGTGTCATCTGACTTGGACACTCGGGTGAAGAGCAAGGCAGAGCTGTCAACCGGTGGTTGGTTGGTTCCATTGGTGAGGAGGCTGGATAGACCTGGCAGGTCCAAGCATACAGTGAGGGTCTGTTGGGAACATTTAGTGGCGCCCTCTGTCAGTGGGGTCTTCAACTCGCACCTTTTCTCCCACATCCTTGGGAAGGCTGGAGACATGGATTCTGAGTGGGCCATATTCTCCGCCTCTATTGTCGATGCGGCCGCTGGTAGCAGTGGTCGTAAGGTACTGGGTTCTTGTCGTAGTGGCAACCCTCAAACCCGGTCGCAAAAACTGGAGGTAAGGGCTGCCGTTAGGCTGAAGAAGTCCTATCGAGCCTTGTTGACTTGTCGGATTCCTGAGGCAGTTGATGAGTACCAACATGCCAAGTGTGCCCAAGCTTGTGCGGTTGCAGAGGCAAAAACTTGGGGTTGGAAGGAATTTGGGGAGGTCATGGAGGAGGACTATTGGTCAGCCTCAAAAAGATTCTGGCAAACCATCCGAGGGGAGGGGGAAGCAATGCTTCACCAAAACTGTTTAGACTGCGGGTGGATAACTGCTGACCTCCTTCCACTGTCAAAGGACAACTGGGATTTTGTCGGATGGTGGAAGGAATACTTTGAGCATCTCCTCAACCCTACTGTCACATCTTTCAAGGAGAAAGCAGAGACTGGGAACCTGGAGGCGGAATCATCCATCACCCTGGCTGAAGTCAATGAGGTGGTTGTCAAGCTCGGTGGCAAGGCTCCAGGCTGGATGAGATGTGTAAATCTCTGGATGTTGTGGAGCTGTCTTCGTTGACACGTCTCTGCAACATTGCATGGCGGTCAGTACCACTGGACTGTGGTGGTCCCTCTGTTTAAGGAGGAAACCAGAGGGTGTGTTCCAACTACAAGGAAATTACACTCCTCAGCTCCTGCTCCGGTCATACAGTGACCAGGCAGGTCACTGTACCCTGGAATAGACCTTACAGGAAAGGCTGTGTTTACATTGCAGGCAGTAAGTCAGATCTGTTCCCAGTGCTTATTGGACCTTCACCACGACTGCCCTTTGTCACCAGTTCTTTTCATTGTATTTATGGACAGATCCTTGGGAAAAAATCTAATCAAAATCACGTTGACTAGATGCCAGTCAGTGTGATTTTGACAGGCAACAGTCGTTGCTGTATTGGACTGTTGTGGTAAAGAAGGGACTGAGTCGAAAGACAAAGCTCTCTACTTACTGTATCAGACTGTTGTGGTAAAGAAGGGGCTGAATTGAAAGGCAAAGCTCTCATTTCTACCCTTACCTATGGTTATGAGCTTTAGGTAATGACCGAAAGGATAAGATCACAGATGCAATCGGCCAATATGAGTTTCTTCCGCAGGGCAGCTGGGCACTCACTTAGAGAGAGGATGAGGATCTCAGTCACACAGGAGGAGCTCAGAGTAGAGCCGCTGCTACTGCAAGTCAAGAGGGGCAAGCTGAGGAGGCTCGGGCATCAGTTCACCTGGAACACCTGGATTTCAGTCTTGTAATACTTGGCAATGTTTAGTTTGCATTGCAGCAAAACTGTTCAACTGTTACATACTGTATTTGTGAGTGAATCATTCGTTAAATTTTTCTGCAGCCCTTGTCAGGTGACAGCTCTACCCTAGTATAAGACAATAGAACCCACTTCTGGCACTGGTTTGGAAACACCTGCTAGAATCGAAACTAGGTACATATTTGATCAAATAAAAAATAGGACAAAATTCGACCTTTCTTGAATAATTTTACTTTGAAGTGACACCATTTATGTCTGTGGCAGATGTCATCTGAAACAACCCATTTTTGGAGTGATCAAAAAATGGTCAAAAAAGCATTCATGGTCCTGTTTATGAGTTTAATGTTCAGCAAAAAAGTGAGTGACTGACTGAAAAACTTGTTCAACAGCACAAATGTATTAGTTCTTACAAAATAATTTATTTATGATCAGATTGTGTTGAAACAAAGCTCAGATGAAAGTCTAACTTGAGTAACAGAGCTTCAGACAGAGCAGTGCCATTAGCAGTACAGTTAGCATCATACCCCCATGGAATGTCTGTGTAATCCCTCAGTCATGCAGGTCTGATCCATAGTAAAAGACAAAATTAAAATGCGTCAACTGGAAAAAAAAAGTTGTAGGAGTTTCGCTGCTCTAAAAGCCGCTTCTTCAGTTCTGATCAGATTACTGGTGAACACTGCCTTATATCAATGTGAAAGGAGGGGCTAACTACACCGAAACTGACATAGTCTACAAACATTTCTGTTTGTAGACTAGGTCTATTGAGCTACACTAAGTGCGCACTGTGCCTGAATCATACTTAGCATATTCATTCAGGTCTTAATGGGTCCTTTTGCACCTATTAGCATCCTGGCTAGCTGTATTACTGTCTTTGTTTCGTTTGTTTTCTTTGGGTTTGAGGATGGAGTTATAGATGGGGGATAGATGATGTCTAAGGCCTCCTCCTGTTCAAGGAAGGATTGTCTTTCCTAACAAATATTACTTCTTAACTCCCCTCTCAAACTATTTATTTTCTTTGGCTAAGATCTGTACCTCACTATCTTCAAAGGAGTGGTTAGTGACTTTAATATGGTGAAGTAAGGCAGACTGGGGTCCCAAGAAGCTCTCGCAATGGTATTGGTACATTCTCTTATGTAGAAGCCCTTTCGGCTTGTGGATATCCAAAATAGGCCTTCAATAGATCTAAGGTAGCTAAAAAATAGGGCAACAGGGAATCTGAACCTAAAAAGAGAGATGGAGCTATTTCTTACTCCTAGTGTGTTTCTGAAAAGCTTCAGAGAATTTTCAGACAGTATGAAATTCTGGTCTATTTCAAACCTACAAACATTTTAAGACAATCATTCCTTGAACAGGGATGGGGACCTCAGATATCATCTATCCCACATCTATAACTCCATCGTCAGACCCAAAGGAAACAAAGAAAAACCATAAAGTTATGTTAAGTATGACTGAGACACAGTGTGCACTTAGTGTAGCTCATTAGACCTAGCCTACAAACAGAAACGGTAAACTATAGTTGTTTTCAGTTTTAGCGTAAACCTCCCTTCAGATAGATATAAGGCAGTGCTCACCTGTAATCTGACCAGAACTGAAGAATGGATGAGCAGTGAAACATCTTCACTCCTACAACTTTTTGTCCAGTTGACAGATTTTACTTTTGACTTTTACCATACCCCTAGGGAATACTGATGGCATCAGCTGCAAAGTGTTAATTTGGTGTTGAAAATTACATTCTGTTACAGAGTGTTTGTAATCATCACTGGTGAAACAAAATCAGTATCAAGCCGTTTCCTCAAATTAAAAATCAACCTTGACAGTTCAAAATGGTGACAAGAGTTGCCAAAAGTATTGAAAATTAGATGCTATTTGATGCTAAAACTACTAGAGAAACTAGATACTCATTTGAGCAGATTTTGATACTATAAAAGTCATATTCACAGGACAGAAATTCATCTTTTCTAAACAGCTTTACAATGATCTTGAGCTGTATCAGAACAAATATAAGACCACTTAAACTAGAATACTCCTATGGACCACTATGGAACCTACATGGACGACTGAGGGACACAGATTTAAGGCCACATGGGAATATAAAAGAAAGTACTATCATTTAATGTTGGAAATCACTTTCTAATCGCTTTCTGTTGTCTAAAGAAGGAGTGTTTTGTTTTTGTTTTTTTCCCTTTGTGGTATTGGAATCGGTATTGAATATAAGTGAGTATGTTCCTTAGTACTGACATTTTAGTATAGTGAAAACACTACATTAAATATCAATTTGGTGCTGACATTTACATTATATTAAGTAAAAAAAGAGTATGCTTTTTTTGGTAGCTAGCGAGCCTTTGACTGTGCAGTATAGTGACAGCTGTATTTCCTAGTCTTCTGAGGGAAGTGGAAACATAGCTGCGTGGCTCCTGTCTCCTGTGTGAGAGCTCAGGAAGTGCTCTGTGTGAGAATGTGTCAGAGGAAGAGACTCAGAGAGTGAGTGTACAGTACAAACCACAGCCCTGCTCTGTGCTGTAATCTGTGCTGCCGCCAAAACCGCCACTACTGCTGCTGCTGCCTCCCCCTGCCTCCCCCTGCCTCCCCCTGCCTCCAACCGCTCCCTCGGCTGGCCCGGCACGCAGACACAGCTACGCTAATCCCATGATGGTTTGTTTATCCTGCAGCCAGACCCGACCATTAAAAGTGGGCACTCTGTCAGAAGCACAGAACCAGGCGGCTGTCATGTCGGAGCCTGTAATTGTAGCGCCAGCATGATGTTTTTATTTTCTCCCTGACCTCGTTGGATAAACTCACAAAGCCACTTAACACAGGGCCGGGCCTGCCAGAGCCCACAGAACAGTTACAGAGCAGTCACATAGCAGTCGCAGAGTAGTCACAGAGCAGTCGCAGAGCAGTCACAAAGCAGTCACAGAGCAGTCATTGAGCAGTCAAAGAGCAGTCGCAGAGCAGTCACAGAGCAGTCACAGAGCAGTCGCAGAACAGTAACAGAGGAGTAGTCACAGAGGAGCAGTTACAGAGCAGCCACAGGGCAGTCAGATAGCAGTCACAGAGGAGTAGTCATAGAGTAGTCACAGAGCAGCCACAGAGGAGCAGGCAGATCACAAAGGAGCAGTCACAGAGCACCCACAAAGCAGTCACGGAACAGGCCCTGAGTACACACAGAGCAGTCACAGACCATCCACAGAGGAGCAGTCAGAGAGCAGTCATAGGAGAAGCCACAGTGCAGTCACAGAGGAGCAGTCCCAGAGGAGTCAATTAGCAGTCACAGAGCAGTTAGAGGCGGAGGAGCTCTTTTAAGCTGTAGCTAGCAGCGCTTCCATCGTGCAGCTAGACATGTCAGCTCCTAATCAAAAGAAGAGCGGAGTAATTGCACCACTATGGGCTGTCTTTAGTTTCCTAATGCCTCATTAAATCCATGCACTTATTTGTGGTGAGTCATGGGTGGTTCCAGCTGTGGGTGTAAGAACACCCACAGCTGGAACCTCTGCTAATATTTAACCCTGTGATGAACAAGGGTCAGAGAGGAGACAAACAGGGCACGTTCCTCTGCTTTAAAGACCTGTTCAAGTCTCAATAATGTCAACACCATTAGACATTTTTAAAGGTCCACTATGTAACTTTTCTGTTGGAGGGTCTTCCACCTATTGATACTTGGCAGCTGATGCCATCAACATTCCCGGGGGGAGCTTTGTTTTAACATAATCTGACTGTAAAGGGCTGATTTAGCTGGAACTACAACAGGTAGTCCCTCTCAAACAAGTCCCTCTCAAATAACATTACAGTCACGAGCTAGCTAGCATTAGCCAAAAGTTTTTCAGTTAGTCACTCTCACCTTTTTGTCGAACATTAAACACCTAAACGTGACTATGAACACTTGTATTGATCACAGGCACTTGAAAATGTGCTGTTTAAATTAATTTTATATTTTTTTCTTGAGCTTTCAGGGTGTTTTTTTTGGCAGTGTTTGCTAATCGACACGGTTAGATTATTGCAATGCCTTATACTCAGGTCTCAACAAAACCTTACTTTCCTGTCATCAGCTAGTCCAGAACGCTGCTGCTCGTCTTTTAACTGGTTCTCCGAAATTTGATCACATAACTCCCATTCTCAAATCTCTTCATTGGCTACCTGTTCAGTTTTGCATTGATTTTAAGATTCTTCTATTTGTTTTTAATTGTCTGCATGGCCTGGCCCGTCTGTATCTGTCTGAGCTGCTGGTACCTTACACGCCCTCCCGCTCTCTCAAGTCTGCAGGTCAGGTTCTCCTTGTGGTCCCTAAGCCAAAAAGGAAACTTAGGGGTGATCAGGCTTTTTCAGTGGCTGCTCCAAGACTCTGGAATGCACTTCCACTGAATGTTAGACTGGCCGACTCACTTCCTGTTTTTAAATCTCTTCTTAAAACTCATTTTTTTAGCTTGGCTTTTAACTCAGTGTAAAGAGTTGACATTTATCATGTTCTGTTTTTAATGTTATTGTGTCTCATGTTTTTTTTGTGTTTTAACACCTTTTTTGTGTTTTTTTTTTTGTGTTTGGTCAACTGTGTTGTTTTTAAAGTGCTTTATAAATAAAGCTGGATTGGATTTATTTATTTATTTATTTGAAGGACAGTGTGCAGATACATTAAAAAGATGGCTGCACCAGATTTAGCAAAATGCTAATTTCCATCTGTAGTCCTTGGTGTGTGGATTGGAATGTGTGCATTGTGTCACCATGGCAACTTCCATAGATATACATGTAGAACACTCCCAACATGATGTCACTGCAGTATCAGGGATTGGAGTGTCACTATATGAATACTGAATTAGTACTCATTTGATTACTGAAACTGTTTTGTGATTTTGATTCATGCATTTTCCCCATGTATTTCTGTCCTTCCCCAGTACAGATATATTGTATAAGTAGCTCTTGAGGTCAAGTTGCATGCTGCATCTAATATTAAAGCGTTTTATTACTCAGAAAGTGCATGCTAGCATGCTAGTTGTTATTAGCTTTTCACTACACTAAAGTCCGCTCTGGACTCTGAAAGTTTACAATTCAGTAATTAGGATGCTCAGAATGCATATGCTAAAGAATAACTCTAGACCACTGCAAACAGTTTGAAATGAACTAGTTCTTGTGGTATTGTCCCATCATCGGCCTCTGCCTGTTTCCATGGAGATGTTATTGTCCATGTAATGTTCCAATAAAAGCATTTTCAACATTTTTGTCCTCAGGTTATATATGTGCAGAGGCGACCCAACTCACAGAAAAGTTCCATGTACTGAAGATATTTTTAAAAACATAAAAAACACCTGTAACTGGACACACACAAGATAGATAATGCCACTGCAGAACATTCCAGGCTAAGGAATAACATCTCAGAGACAGGACTCAAACATCTCCTTTCAGTAGAACACTGGGATCCTGGACAAGGCAGGCTTTCGTCACCAGCGTATGTTAAATTGCTCTTTGAATATACACTTTGTAAGAGATGTATCTGGCCGTTCGGAGGAGTTGTGTTCTTTCTCATTGGGTCGACAGCTGGTTGTCATTATGGTGTATCTCTGCCATAATAACAGGGCTCTACACTCTGTCCAGGACAAGACCAGATGATAGTGGTTTGTGCGCATCTTAAGCTAGTCCAGGCCATGTAAACACAAAGCAGCAGCCTATAGTCATGAATGCTAATGAGCTAATCTTATGAACTATGTCATTGCAAACATATGCTCTACCAGATGTGTCTAACCATGGCCTCATACGGCTCTGCACCAGCTGGGGGCCGCTGCTGTCTGCTGGGAGGAGGCTGCAGGGTGCTCCCATTGGACTGTCTCTGCTGACGTGGGGCAACTTGTGTCTTCTGTAGCATCAGGAGGAAGCATCTGGGGTGGGGGAAGTCTGACTGTTTGGATAATCCGTTTGTAATTATGCATCTATCTACCTCCTATCTCCACCCCCTCCTCTGTGCTTATGTTTGAATTACTTGAAATGTTCGGATTTGGTTCACACAAAAATATTCCATATGTTGCATAAATATAAAAGCATCATAAATGACAATCTACTGCTTATATGAAGTTAAATGCCATTATGAGGAAGCCAAAATGAGTCTGCTGCATGCTGTCATCATTTTTTTTTATTTTTATTGTTTAATAATCAGGGAGTGCATGTTAGCATGCAAGTTATTACTTTATCATAACGGCACTCAGCAAACTCCACACTGGTAAACTCATAAACTCAATCTTGCTTACAGAGAGCAGCCCGATGGTGGCGGCTGACCACACAGGATCTGTTTATCACAGGAAGCAGGCCTCTTAAACCACTCTCCTGCAGACAGCTTCAGCCTCACACTCTCCCCTGCAGCACGAGCACACAGCCCAAGTCCTAACACTAGTTCCTAACTAGTTCCTGTGTTGGATGTTGTGCGCAAGTCACAACCCGTGAAAAGTCTCATATTTGAATCTTTGTGTGAGGAAATGGGAGTGGAGCATAAAGCCTTGGTGTGACATATGGAGGTCTGGTGGTTGTCTCGCGGCAAGGTCTTGGTCCGTGTATATGAGCAGAGGGTGGAACTTAAAGTATTTCTGATAAATGAGAGGTCCAATTATGCAAACCTGCTTGCAAGTGGTGAGTGGTGTGCAGGGCTGACATATCTGGCAGATATTTTTCATCATCTGAATGAACAGAACACAAGAATGCAAGGTCTGACCTGCTCACAAGTACAGATAAAATAAATTGATTTCGTTCAAAGGTGCAGCTCTGACAACAACATGTGGAAACTGGCAATCTTGAAATGAAATAACACTGTTGCACTGTGTGAGATAATTATAAAGAACATTTAAAAACTCTTGAGGAGATGTGATTTTATTTTTCTTCAGCCTGTATGTCTTGACTGGGTTAGAGACCCATATAGCTCAGCATCAGTTGGTGGAAAGGACATGACTTTACAGGAGCAGCAGGAACTAACTGAACTGGGACAAATCCATGATTTTCAGCTTTGCTGATCTACCTTTGGAGAGTTTTTGGTTGGTTACTGCCAAGGAGTTCCCCATTCTGACAAACAAAGCAATTTTGATATTGCTCCCATTTTCCATGACATATCTGTGTGAGGTGAGCTTTTCAAGCCTGACTGCTACAAAAATTAAAAACAGAGAGACTCAGAGCTGTTGAGCAAGAACTTTGTGTGTGTCTTTCTTCAATTCTTGCCAGGAAGCCCTGTGCTCACCCAAACAGGCCCAGGCTTCACACTGAGTGAGTAGAAATATTTAATTGTATTATAAAATACTTTTTCTTTGTGTTGATTTAATTCCTATTCTAGACACTTTGATGAGAACGACTTTATATTGTAAATATAGGCTACAGAGTTAAATTTTTTAACATTTTCTGCTGGTGGTGTGCCGTGTGATTTTTTTCAATGAAAAAAATGTTGAAAAACACAAGTGAGTGTGACTTAAACCATAGTGTTCTGCTCCAGTCAAATGAAGCTCAGCGGTGTAAGAATTGGTTGTTTCTGGCGTAAGCATCAAAGAGGAGAAAGAGACTGAACCATAAAGTCAGAAAGGTTTAATGAGTTCCACACAGGTAAAGTGAACAATGAAGCAACGGACTCTCCAGAAAGGATAGGTGGAGAGCCCTGAGATGTGCATATAGCTTTTATAGGGTCTCCCAATGTGTGTGTGTGTGTGTGTGTGTGTGTGTGTGTGTGTGTGTGTGTGTGCGTGTATGTGTGTGTGAGGAGGGTCTTCTTCTGGCCAGGATGGTGTTACACATTAAGGAACTTTAGGCAAAGTAGAACAAGGTGAGTGTTTTATGACCCTCTCAGAGTGGGGGGGGTCACACACTCCTGAGATGTGGATTTAATCAAAATGACCAGAACATAGCTGTTATCTTATTGTCCACAGTCCTTGTAATCTCCCACGTTGGGAGATGCATTCCATATCATCTGTTGGGCACATGTTATTTACCTTAGCATGAGTAAATCAACATACCAGTTTAGAGTAGTGTTGGGACTGCTAGAAAATACCTCACAGTTCCCCCTCTTCACACCATGCCACATAGTGTGAACACATAGTGAAAGGAAAAACAATATCAAATAACCAGAAAATAATAATAAAAACAAAAAAAAACAAAAACAAAGTCCAAAGCCCCCCAAGAATAAAACTAAAACAAGAAATATATTGCTGAGGATAAAAGCAAAAGCATACATATTCATGAGTAGACTAAACATACCATGTACAGATTATCTGATGTAATCTGGAGATTTTTAACCCTTTCATCAAAAACTACTCGCATATGAATGCAATACGCAAACACAAAAATCATAATTCTACTAAACTGAAGCATGTGGATTTATTTAGTACAAGATAAAAAAAACAAAACTTTTGTTACAGTACTGACATTCTCAAACAGTACCTTTTACCTTCTGACTTAAATGGGAAAAGACATCTTGCGGTTCTGCTCCCAGCAACTGTCCGAAGACACCTCATAAATCCACAGTACTGTACATAGTCATGCTATCCCTAAACCAACCCGAAAATCAAGGACATTCATTTCCCCCAAAAATGTTATAGGTTAGTCTAGTACACATTGCCTTCAGTCTCAGAGTCAGACATAACTGTGATGTAAGCAGAAGGAGGGGTGTTAGGAGAAGCAGGAAGTAATGCCATTTGTTTTGCAGCAGTGACTTCTTTAGAAAAAGCTGCAGTCACACACTGTTCAACCATAGTCATTAACATCTTAGCATGTAGCGGAGGAAGGGGGGTTCAGGAATGGGTAAGAGAGAAAAAGTAGTAGAGAACATCACTCTTGCACAACATGCAGACCAGTGAAAAGACAAAGTAGTCAGTAAATTATTAGAGTTGCAAAGCCACCACATGTCAGCTATGGGTAAGTCTTGTCTCCTCAGAGGACATGTATGAATCAGTGGACATGTGGTATTTTTTACACCAGCAACTGCACACACACAAGAATAATTTAAGGAAGCAACACAGGGGATATCGTTAACTATAGTGATAGTAGAACACAGGGTTGTAGTAAGATTTCTAACAAAAGTAGACTGGTAGGTGTGGGCTCTCTGTATGCATTCCAGCTGTGCTTTGTGCAATTTGGATTAGTGGGATGGGTTTATATTTGCAAGCATGTATGGTCGAGAATGGCTGTGGGGATTACTGTGTATAGGGTTGACAGACATATTAGGCATGGTATAAAGAGATAACATATAAGCAAGACATGCAGTGGATGACACGGGGTTAGGAGACAGGTTAGTACCATGACTGCCCTCTTTTCATGCAATAATTCTTTTTTATGGTACACTGACCACCTGCCACAAATGTTCCTCAGGAACAATTAACAGAGGCTAGGTAGTGGTTATAGTGTCTCACAGTGTGTGAGAGTGATAAATTGTAATAATCAAAAATATAAGTGAAGGGTATGGGAACTAAATACTCTGGTCCTGGATAAACAGATACACATGACAGGCAGGGGTGTCCTGGGAGATATAAATTAGCACTGGAGAGAGTCAAGTACCATTTGTTTTTTGTGGCCACACTAAGAAAATTTGTGACATTACAAGTCAGTGGTAATGGGACCTCACCCCCTCTTTTAGTCCTATTATTTGACCCATTACTAGAATGTACATAGCTGGTGGGTTGGTCTAATTCAAAGTATCAGATAATGAGCGGAATGATTACTATGATAAACAACAATAAAGTCAATGCAGTATTTCTTTGAGAGTACCCAGGCAATGCCATGTCATAATGAAGAAACAAGCCAGGTCAGATACATTCTAATGTGTTTCCATGAGCATCTAGAAAGTTAAGCTCTGATGATAATAATGATCTAATTGGTATTATCACTTTTGTCTGCCCGTTTAACTTTAAGAGTTTTTGGCCAATATTAAGTAACTTTTGTTTGGACCTAAGAATCTGTTTCATTTAGGTTAGGTTAGATTACCATTACCAGTCACCAGGGAGTTTCCAGAGTTTTTGGACCTGTTGGGAGAGAACTGTAGACTTAAGGTCCTGTCGTAACCAGCAAGGCGGAGGGACCAAAAGTGCGCGCCTCACGAAGGTTTAAAAAAGTTTTATTCACAAAATGTGCAAAGTCACAGTTCATAAATCCACAAGGCTGGGGAACGAGGATGCTTCACAGGACAGTGCAACAGGTTTACGTGGTTCGTGGATCCAGAGGTGCTGGGGAGCGTGGGAGCGGGTGCGTGACCAGGAAGAGACACGAGGGTTAGACGAGGACGACGTGAGACCATACCAAGGTAGACGAGCAGGTGCAGGAGCGGGGGTTCCGGAGCTGGTACTCGGGCGGAGGTCTGGGGAAGAGCAAAAATTCCAATAAGTCAAAAGTTCACAAAAATACCAAGATACAAGGCCAGGCAGTAGTATTCACGTGTGACACGCGGACATTCCGGTGCAGAGTGTCTGGTCCTCACTCCTCTTATCCACAGCAGGTGGTGTTGATTGCGTAGATGGGCTGCAGGTGCACGCAGGGGGAGCAGGACTCCGCCCAGCTCCAGAGACAGGCAGGTGAGGGAGGGGGAAACACAGCACGGGAGGACAGCAAAACAGGGATCACAACAGTACCCCCCCCCCCCCAAGGGACACCTCCAGGTGGACCCCCAGGCTTATCAGGGTGAGCACGGTGAAAATCCCTGGTTTCTGGTTTGGAAAGGCTTGATCTGGGACACGTGGAACGTGGGGTGAATACGAAGAGATGGCGGAAGCTGGAGTTGCACTGCGGAGTCATTAATAAGCTTATTAATCTTAAACGGGCCGAGGAAACGTGGAGAGAGTTTACGTGAATCAGTTTTCAGTGGAATATTTTTGGCGGACAGCCACACTGACTGGCCAAGCACATACTTAGGGGCTGGGACACGATGACGGTCGGCCACCCTCTTGGTGCGGGCCCCAGACTGGAGGAGAGTGGCCCAAGTCTTCCTCCAGACTCGACGACAGAGCTGGAGGTGGTGCTGGACCGATGGCACCGCCAAGTCTCTCTCCTCGGACGGGAAGAGTGGTGGTTGATAACCCAGAGAGGCCTGGAAAGGAGAAATTCCCGTGGCGGAACTCACCAGTGAGTTATGAGAGTATTCGATCCAAGGAAGGAAGGTGCTCCAGGCAGACGGATTGGCGGAGACCACGCAGCGTAGAGCCCTCTCCAGATCCTGGTTCGTGCGCTCGGTCTGTCCATTGGATTCGGGGTGAACCCCAGAGGTAAGGCTAACCGAAGCCCCCAGTCCTTCACAAAAGGAGCGCCATACCTGGGAGGTGAATTGAGTCCCCCTATCAGACACAATGTCCATGGGAATACCATGTAAATGGAAAACGTGGTTAGTAAGGTGATCAGCCGTCTCTTTAGCAGTCGGAAGTTCGGGCAAGGCAATGAAATGAGCTGCTTTAGAAAAACAATCCACTATAGTTAGAATTACGGTGTTACCCAGAGATGGGGGGAGACCGGTGACAGAGTCCACCGCCACGTGGGACCAAGGTCGACTCGGGACAGGAAGCGGATGCAGCAGACCAGAAGGGGGCGAGTGGGTGGACTTTCCCCGGGCACACACCTGACAGGCGGAGATGTAAGCTCTAGTGTCTTTGTCCATGGTGGGCCACCAAAAATGTCACCTCAGCAGGGAAAGGGTGCGGGAGGCTCCGGGATGGCAGGCAAAGTGGGAGCCATGAGTCCATTGCAGAATCTGTGAGCGAACAGAGTCGGGGACAAATCATGTGCCGGGAGGAGCATTACCTGGGTCGGGGTTGTCACGCTGGGCCTCCCGCACCAGGTCCTCAATCTCCCAGTGGAGGGCAGCAACCACACGGGATTCAGGAATGATGGTTTCCGGGACGGAGTTCGCTTCTTCTTGAGCGAACTGGCGGGAGAGGGCGTCTGGCTTCACATTGCGGGACCCCGGGTGGTAAGTAAGGGTAAAGTTAAAGCGGCTAAAAAATAGGGACCAACGAGCTTGGCGAGAGTTAAGACGTTTAGCAGATTGAATGTACGAAAGGTTCTTGTGATCAGTCCATACCAGAAAAGGTAGCTCCGCCCCCTCCAGCCAGTGACGCCATTCCTCTAGGGCCAGCTTGACAGCGAGCAGCTCGCGATCCCCCACATCGTAGTTGGCCTCAGCTGGGGACAGGCGTCGAGAGAAGAAGGCACAAGGAAACAAACGATTAAACGGGTCAAACCTCTGGGAGAGCACCACCCCTACGCCGGTGTCGGAGGCATCGACTTCCACGATGAACTGCCAAGAGGGGTCAGGCTGGTGCAGGATAGGGGCAGAGGTAAACAAATCCTTTAATTTTTCAAAAGCCGATTGAGTCTCAGGGGACCAGGTGAACGGTTGGGCAGGAGATGTGAGTCTAGTGAGAGGGGAAATAACTCGACTAAAGTCTCTAATAAATCTCCTATAAAAATTTGCAAAGCCTATGAATCTCTGAAGTTGTTTACGGTTGGTAGGGGTTGGCCAGTCCCGCACGGCTTTAATCTTTTCTGGGTCAGCTTTTACCTGGCCTCGTCCCACTATGAACCCCAAGAAACTAACCTGGTCGGCGTGCAACTCACATTTTTCGGCCTTTACAAACAGTTTGTTTTCCAACAGTTGCTGCAATACCTGGCAAACATGCTGTCTGTGTTCCTCTAAGGATCTGGAAAAAAATTAGTATATCGTCTAGATACACGAAAACAAATTGATTCAAAAAATCCCGAAGGACATCATTAATGAGGGCTTGGAACACTGCAGGGGCATTAGTAAGTCCAAAGGGCATGACTAGGTATTCAAAGTGACCAATGGGAGTCTTAAAGGCCGTTTTCCACTCATCCCCCTCCCTCACCCGCACCAAGTGATAAGCATTGCGTAAGTCCAACTTACAAAATATGGTGGTGCCATGGAGAGGGGTAAAAGCAGAGTCAATAAGAGGAAGCGGGTACTTATTCTTAACAGTAATATCATTAAGGCCTCTATAGTCTATGCACGGGCACAGAATCTTGTCTTTTTTCGCCACAAAGAAAAACCCCGCCGGGGAGGAAGAAGGACGGATAATACCTGCAGCCAACGAGTCCCGAATATACCGCTCCATAGTCTCTCTCTTGGGCTGAGACAGGTTTTAGAGGCGGCTCGTGGGTAAGGGAGCCCCGGGCAGGAGGTCAATGGCGCAATCATAAGGACGATGAGGAGGCAGGGAGAGGGCTCGATCCTTGCTGAAGACATCCCAAAGAACGTGGTACTCCTCCGGAACCAAGGAGGTCAGGTGCCTTCGGGACAGAGTCGCTAGACGGAGAAGCTCCCCCCGCAGGAGATAGGGCTGACCGCAAGCACCCCGCATGACAGGCGGAAATCCACCCCGCTATCACTCCCCGGGCTCAGTCAATGACCGGGTTGTGGGCCCTAAGCCAGGGATAGCCCAGAACCAACGGCGAGGAAGTGGTGGCGATGACGTAGAACCTACGGATCTCACGGTGATTCCCAGATAAAAGTACAGTAATAGGTTCCGTAACATGGGTGACGCGGGCTAAAAGCAGTCCATTGAGGGCACGGGCAGTGAGTGGGCGCTCCAGGAGCTCCAGGCAGATTCCCCACTACTCTGCCAACTGCCGGTCAATAAAATCCTCTTCAGCCCCGGAATCAACAAGGGTCTGGACAGATAATGTGTTCGAGCGGAGGCAGAGAGTTGCCGGAAGCTGAAGTTTATTGTCTTGAGCTGGGATATGCGACTGACCCACCAGTACTCCCAGGGCTACTGGTGGGCCCTTCCTTTTGGCCGAGCTGGACAGGAGGCGTCAAAATGCCCCCTCACTCCACAGTAGAAGCACTTCCCTGCCATGCGGCGTCGCATACGCTCCTCGGCCGTAAGGTGCGCCCTCCCGATTTGCATAGGCTCCTCCGCAGCCAGTGACGGGGGCGGACCGCGGTCCGAACAGGGGAATGACGAGCCTCCCACCGGCGCTCCTGTAGCCGATTGTCAGCGTGATCAAAGCCCTAAGGTGGGAGGGCTTGTCCCATGAGGCTAACTCATCTTTTAAAATGTAATTTAGTCCCCTGGAGAACACAGCCTTAAGCGTGCTATCTGACCAATCCACTTCGGCAGCTAGTGTCCAAAATTCAATAGTAAAATCCACCACTGACCTGGATCCCTGGGTTATGCCTAGCAGGCGGGAAGCGGCGTCGGCTCGGTAGTGGGGATGGCTGAAAACCAACTTAAATTCATTAAGAAAAGTCTCGAAGTCTGTATTGTCCAAAGCTGTCCGAGCACATCGCCGTGGTGAGTAAACACTTGTTGAAGCGTAGAGTCAGGTCTAGAGTCCGCTTGGTCCATTTTTGGCCGGAACGTTCTGTCGTAACCAGCAAGACAGAGGGACCAAAAGTGCGCAACTCACGAAGGTTTAACAAACTTTTATTCACAAGATGTGCAAAGTCACAGTTCATAAATCCACAAGGCCAGGGAACGAGGATGCTTCACAGGACAGTGCAACAGGTTTACGTGGTTCGTGGATCCAGAGGTGCTGGGGAGCGTGGGAGCAGGTGCGTGACCAGGAAGAGACATGAGGGTTAGCACTAATAGCACGCCATCCAGCCACATTATTCTGATAAAGTTCATGATTTGTTTCCTCATTTGCTCAAGTAATGAGAAAGTCTTAGTAATATATCCATATATAACAGTCTGCCAGGCGTCAGTTGGCTTATCATGATACGTATTTGTCCTGTTTGTTACAAACACTTGCATATTTGTTACATCTGTGTCAGTCCAAACACTGAGCTCATACAGGGTCAATAACTTGCAAGTATCAGCTTCACTGAATGTTCATGACCACAGTTTGTTGTATATTTCTTTTTCCTCAAGTATTTTCACTTGTGTTTTTGTGCAGTGTTGGTTGTGATTCCCTTTTGTATCTATTGAGAGGCATCAGTGTGTAATAGATGTTGTAATTACTGCCTTATCAATAACTGTCCTTTGTCAATGTTGTCCAGTTTACCTCTATGTTATACTAACTGCAACATCCCCCTTTTCACAACAACCTTTATTTTGTCCGATCAACATTCATACAATTTAAACCATTCATAGAAATAATTTATTCTGCTTGCAAATATCTAAAACGATTTAAACAACAAACTTTGGACACTTAAAACATGATCACATCACAAATGATTATGTGACATACATGACAAACTATTTGTCATTTTCAGGAACTGAGAGAAAAGGCTAACAACCACAATACTCCCATGCACCATTGTTTTATTAGTGGAATGAGTTACCTTGCCTTAGTTCGCCTGAGCAGCCAGTCCCTTCTACATCCAATTCGAATCCAGAAGGCTCTGGAACCAGACCACAAAGTGTGTCAAACCTCCATCCTAACTTGGGATGGTCCAACCACATCTGCTCATTTGTTTCAGGTGTCTCTCAAATGTAGTACACATCTCCTCTCCAAAACTCTGCATCATTCAAAATTAAATCTGTCATTTCTTTTACGTCAGATAAAGAAGAGTTTATGAACCAAAGATGGCATCAACTTGCCATTGTTTTTAGTGACCGTCATTGGTACAAAATGCCAAAAAAGATTTTTTTCTTACACATTACTTTGTGAATATTGGCCTAATGCAGCCCACCGTGGATAGACCTATCTACCTAGCTGCTAGAGCGGAGCTCACGTGGGCTCAGACCAAGGCTAGGCTAAATCTTACAAAGCTAACTTTTAAACACCTTGAGGATTTATAATATTTAAATGTTCATGCTGTGAAAATAGAGAGGAATCCTATAAAGTGGCCCTTTGTGAAATCTGGATGCCCTTTCAGAACATGGGCAGTTTAAATTTACAAAAAATATACTGTGCTCTTTGAAATAATTCTTTCTGGGCCCAAGCTCCTGGGAGCTGCAGTACCTGGAGCAGCCACTTCTCTTGCACTGGAACAGAGGGGGAATGCCCTATCCTGTTCTTATTGCAGATCCATGTTCCAGATCCACTCGTCTTTGTAAAAGTTTGTGAAAGCATGTGGTTCTGGCTGGACAGGTGGCTAGGCCAAAGAATGGCATTAGAAACCGATGAAAATAGCTGAGAGAACAGTTTTTGACCCGACCACTCACTTGTATGAATAGAATGTGTGCTTTCACTTTCACCTGGCTGTTTTATACATTGGTACAAACCCTTCAGTACCACCAGCAGCACCAGTCTATGTGGGGCAGAGCAGATTGGAGGACTCAGGGCTGGACTGTGTGTGGAAGCACCACAGAGGAAGCAGGGACAAACTCAGCTCAGTGTGGGCAGTGGCTTTGTCTGCGGCCGGCTGCAGTCATCAGTTTGAACCAGATGGCGCACCAGGCAACAGGAAAGTCCATTTGCCCTTCTGTGGCACCACATAAAGTGACGAGGCCCGCTGGTGTACCACTGTAGCCACATCAGAGACTGCCCCCGATCCACCCTCCTCCCTCTCTGGTCTCCAGGCCCAATCAACTTCATTTGTATAGCACATTTTATAAACAGTTTCTAAAGTGCTGCACTGAAACAGGTAAAAGCAATCATTATAAACAAAAAAGCAGATTTTTTCCAGAGCTTAGGGTTTGCCACAGAGAAGGCCCTGTTCCCCCTGGTCTTAAGTCTGGTCTTAGGCACCACGAGCTGGAGCTGGCCCTCGGACTTCAAAGTACACGGGGGGGTACATTTGGAGGAGGTCTGAGATGTACTGTGGAGTCAGTACATTCAAACAAATGTTAAAATCAGTTCTAAAATTAACAGGAAGCCAATGCAAAGATGCAAGAATTGGGGTTATGTGAGTGCACCTTTTGCTCCCTGGTAAAGGTCCTATATTATGCAAAATGGACTTGTGAGATGGTTGGCACATCTACATCTCCAAAGCTCAAAATGTTCTGTTCCGCTTTGTGATGTCACAGAGTGTTTTGTTTTTTGTTTTTTTTTTCAAGTTAACAACTACCTTTTATCCTTTGTTCAGTAGAGATTGGCAATTCCAGGGCTGAAATGATCCAAATAATTCAAGTGAATGTGTATGGAGTTTAAAAACACAGTGGACCACTTGTGTTATCACATGACATCACAAGTGTTTTCAGTTTAGGAAAAGAACTAAGACTAAATATGCAGGGTTTGTGTGTTAAGCATGTGAAAGAAACAAAACACAACTCCATGTATGTTTGTGATGAGGAAATATTATAACAGATCAAAAATAGTGTAGTATAGGCCCTTTATAGGCCATGCTGCAGAGTTCTGGATTAACTGCAGGCAATAAAATGTGTTCTGTGAGATTCCCGTATAAAGAGCATTGCTGTACTCCAGGGCCAGGGAGCAGTAGACATCCCACCCAGAGACTATGCTCTGAGGCCTGGGCTGAGGTTGTTGTCTGAATGAGACCGCAGCAGGACCTGGCTTCTAGCTCTGTGCCACGCTGGTCGGATCATTACAGAGCGTGAAGCCCCAGGAGGACCACACTGTGTGCAGGGCGCAGGACACTACTTCCACAGCTTATATTTAGAGCCTCCTTACATGGGTTTATTTGAGTTCTGGTGGCCTTTGTATATCAGTTTGTATCGGGATGGTGAGTTTGTAGAAAAAAAAAAGGATATAACAGACACCACAACTGTAGAGTTTATTCAGACAGAGCACTGGTGTCAGGAATAGAAGTCATCTTTAAAGAGCCATCAGCAATCTGAGTCCTACTGAGGACCAAAAGTGTACTGTGTCATTTCAAAGTCATATGAATCTTATTTTGTGATACTGTGATCTATAATCTATATTTTATAACCAGTTTAAGTACATAAGCAGTTACAACAACCACAACAAACTATCAATTAACAGTTTATTTCATCTTTTAAATCATACCTATTCTGCAAAAAATACTTTTCAGAGCTCTAGCCATGGTATAGTTGTTTCTCACCATTTACTCATCTGGTGTTGTATTTGGAGTGATTCATGTTTGAGTAATCTTAAATCACTTGTTTGCAAGATTCTCGTTTTTACCTCCACGGGTACATGCCTGGTACGCACTTCCTTCTCCAATTAATTTTTTTTTAATTGGTGGTATGTGTAGGATTCGGTGGCATCACATAGCCATTTTGGTACAAACACATCTCACTAGCGTAATGGGCAGCCATCTTTAGGAGTGGCCGACATCATGCGATGCTTTATTGTGATATTTATGGCAACGTCAACTCTCATTGGGCACCGCAGTTTGTTTTTTTTAAGTCAGTGGACTTGTTTCATTTCTTAAGTCGTTTTAAATGAATATTGTGATTTAAAATGTCCAAATTAAACCAAAATGATTGACGAGTGTCAGACACAAGGACAATAGAACTGATTTAAAAATGTATTTTTCCCATGCATGATATGAGAAAAGGATGCGATATTTGACAAAGTTTCGATATTATTGCGACATTTGAATATATTTTTTGGCACAATTAAGTCTGTTAATTGTAAATAAAAACTGGGTAAAAAAATGTATTTACTAAGACTAACCCAAATGGACTTAACAAGGAAAATCATTTTGCTTAGCAAATTTCTTCAGCTAATATTGTGATATTGATATTTTCATGATACATTGTGCAGCCATAAATGTAATGCCTGCATTTGACCCAATTCAACCTGTCGGGGGCAGTAGGGGAATAGAACTAGGCCTTGGTCAGAATTGTGCCTTACCGAGCACATGTTGTTTCTAGCTTAGCTTGATGTAGTGGCTAATCACTAAACCAATAATTAAATTAACATAATATGTAATGTAATCAAAGAAAGCCAACAGCGCCCCCTGGGAGTTGGCCCAGGACTAGCTCATATAGAAGGTGCACAGGTTCGTTGTTGATGAACAGAGGCATGATTTAAAAATAGAAAAAGTGAACAGTTTACACATGTGGACAGAATTGTTGGTACCCCTTGGTTAATGAAAGAAAAACTGGTCACAGAAATAACTTCAATGTAACAAAAGTAATAATAAATAAAAGAAAATCTATGAAATTTAACCAATGAAAGTCAGACATTGCTTTTCAACCATGCTTTAACAGAATTATTAAAAAAAAAATATGTAACTCATGAAACAGGCCTGGGCAAAAATTATGGTACCCTTAACTTAATATTTTGTTGCACAACCTTTTGAGGCAATCACTGCAATCAAACGATTCCTGTAACTGTCAATGAGACTTGTGTACTTCTCAGCAGGTATTTTGGCCTACTCCTAATGAGCAAACTGCTCTAGTTGCCTCAGGTTTGAAGCTTTGCTTGCTTTTTTTCCAGGCAGCATGTTTCAGCTCCTTCCAAAGATGCTCAATAGGGTTTAGGTCAGGGCTCATAGAATGCCACTTTAGAAAACTCCAGTGTTTTCCTCTTAGCCATTCTTGGGTGTTTTTAGCTGTGTGTTTTGGGTCATTGTCCTGTTGCAAGACCCATGACCTGCGACCGAGACCGAGCTTTCTGACACTGGCCAGCAAATTTCTGTCTAGAGTGCCTTGATAGTCTTGAGATTTCATTGTACCCTGCACAGACTGAAGACAACCTGTGCCAGATGCAGCAAAGCAGCCCCAGAACATAACAGAGCCTCCTCCAGGTTTCACAGTGGGGACTGTTCTTTTCTTGATATGCTTGGTTTTTCCGTCTGTGAACATAGAGCTGATGAGCCTTGGCAAAAGTTCAATTTTTGTCTCATCTGTCCAAAGGACATTCTCTCAGAAGCTTTGTGACTTGTCAACATGTAGTTTGGCAAATTCCAATTTGGCTTTTTTATGATTTGTTTTCAACAATGGTGTCCTCCTTGGTCATCTCCCATTAAGTCCACTTTGGCTCAAACAATGATGGATGGTGCAATCTTGATGGTTCTTGAGCGTGAAGTTCAGCTTGATTCTCTTTAGAAGTTTTTTCTGGGCTCTTTTGTTACCATGTGTATTATCCGTGTCTTTGATTTATCATCAATTTTCCTCCTGTGGCCACATCCTGGGAGGTTGGCTACAGTCCCATTGTCATGACGCCCGTTTGTCCCTGTCCTCCCATGCTCTCTACCCCTCCCCGACCTGTCTGCCCGGAGCTGGGCGGAGTTCGAGACTTCTCCGCACGCACCTGGAGCGCATCAGCGTAATCACCGCCACCTGCTGCTGAGTACTTGAGGGCTCGGCAGACTACACTCGGCGCCAGACCGTCCGCGTGTAAACGTGAATGTTCCAGCACAGTTTTGTATTTTGTTACCTGCCTGCTCAGCACTCATTCTGGATTTTGCCTCCCTTTCCAGACTCCTGCCTTCGCCCGCTTCTGTACCTGCCTCTACGCTCCGACTCCTGCCTCCGTCCGCTCCTGCACCCGTCTCTACTCTCCGGTACCATCAACTCCCTCTGCTCTGCCTGTCCTGGTCTCTGGCGTCCCGCCTGCCTCTGACTCTGGGTCCCGCTTCCTGGACTACGCTGGTCCCGCTTGTCCTGGTCTCGTCTCCGTCTCCCTCGTCACTCCGGCCCCGGCTTCCCACTCCCGACCCGCTCTCCGTCCGTCTCGTCTGCCTCCTGCTTCCCGGATCCTCGTACTTGTTATTAGACTGTTTAAGACTGCTTTTCACTAAAGACTTGTATAATAAACACTGTAACCTTGCCCCGAGTCTGCACCTCTTGGTCCTTCCTGCACCCGTTACGACAGAACGGTCTGGCCAACGATGGACCAAGCGGACTCGGGTCCGGATCAGGCGCTCCGGCAAGCGCGCTCTCACCATGAGGCGGTGTTGGGGCAGCATGAACAATCTATCCGGACTCTGTTAGACCTGAATCAGACCCTGACCCAACAAGTAGCGCAGCTTAGCCACCAAGTGGCCGCGCTCCGTGTTGCTCCGCCTACGGCCGCGGGGGGGCCGCCGCGTCCTCCGGAACCGAAGGGCACGGATCCGGAGCCATATTCGGGCCAGCCTCATCTCTGCCGGGGGTTCCTATTCCAGTGCGAATATATCTTCCAACAGTGTCCTACGCGCTTTCACTCTGGGGCCACGAAGATACGTTTTATCTGTGGACTACTTCGAGGAAGGGCTCTCCAGTGGGCTGAGGCACGGCTAACCCGCACACCAGTGGAAAATTTGGATTATAACGAGTTCATCACAAACTTTAAATTAGTGTTTGACCACCCGCACTACCGGGACAATGCGGCGTCCCGCCTACTGACTCTTAGCCAGGGCTCCAAGACGGTGGCGGACTATACCATAGACTTCTGGACGCACGCGGCGGAGGTAGATTGGACGGAGAGCACACTACAAGCCGTTTTCGTGCGGGGACTGAATGAGCACCTAAAGGATGAGCTGGTGTCTCGGGATGAACCCTCCGATCTACGGTCACTCATCACCCTCACCAACCGGATCGACAACCGGGAACGTCGGAGAGCGAGACGACGCTCACCAGCCCCGCCGGAGCTGCGCGCCGCTCCTCTGCCCCCAGAGGAGCCCATGCAGGTCGACCGGACCCTAGTTTCGGCCGAGGAGCGTCAGCAGAGGCGTCGCCTGGCCGGAGCCTGCCTCTACTGCGGCGAGCGCGGGCACTTTATAGCCACCTGCCCGGCTCGGCCAAAAGGGGGCGCCCGCCAGTAGCGCTGGGAGTACTGGTGGGTGAGTCACATATCCCGGATACTAACGATAGGCTTAGTGCCAACCTGTGCGTACGTTCTGAGACTCTTCCTGTTTCCGCCCTCATTGATTCCGGGTCCGAGAAGGATTTTATCGACGCCCAAGTCGCGGAACAGCTCGGCGTACACCTTGAACCCCTTGAACGCCCCTACACGCCCAGGGACTTAATGGACGTTTTTTAGGTCGCGTGACCCACGTCACAGAACCCGTCACTGTGGTTTTGTCCGGCAACCACCGTGAGACCCGGCAGTTTCACGTCCTGTCTTCCTCCGCCTCCCCGCTGGTTTTAGGCTACCCCTGGCTTCGAACTCATAACCCCATCTTTGATTGGGCCCGGGGTGGGGTTTCTGGGTGGAGTCCCGAGTGCCATGCCCAGTGTCTCCAGTCGGCTCTACCTCCCGCCGGGGGGTCCGGTCCCGCCATCAGCCCATCCCAGGACGTTCCTAGTCTGTCTTCGGTTCCGGCGGAGTATCACGACCTCAAGGAGGTTTTTAGCAAGAGTCGGGCTCTCTCCTTACCTCCGCACCGCCCCTACGATTGTGCCATAGACCTCCTCCCGGGAGCTCCGTTACCTTCCAGTCGGCTGTATAACCTCTCGAGGCCGGAACGAGAGTCTATGGAGGAATATATCCGGGGTTCCCTGGCCGCTGGAATTATCCGACCTTCTACCTCCCCCGTGGGTGCGGGTTTCTTCTTCGTGGCCAAAAAGGACAAGTCACTGCGCCCCTGCATTGACTACCGGGGGTTGAACAGTATCACCGTTAAAAACAAGTACCCGCTCCCCCTTCCCGGACTCTGCATTCATGCCACTCCACGGAGCCACAGTTTTTTCTAAACTGGACTTGCGAAACGCCTACCACCTTGTGCGCATAAGGGAGGGGGACGAGTGGAAGACAGCGTTTAAGACCCCCCTTGGCCACTTCGAATACCTGGTCATGCCCTTTGGCCTTACCAATGCCCCTGCAGTGTTCCAAGCCCTGATCAACGACGTTCTTCGTGACTTTTTGAACCGGTTCGTTTTCGTCTATCTGGACGACATCCTGATCTTTTCCCAGTCCCTCCAGGAGCATCGCCGTCATGTTCGCCTGGTTCTGCAGCGCCTCCTCGAGAACAAACTGTTAAGGCAGAAAAATGCGAGTTCCATGCGGAGGAGGTCGGTTTTTTGGGCTTCATTGTGGGGCGGGGCCAAGTGAAAGCCGACCCCGAGAAGATCCAGGCTGTCGCGGATTGGCCCGTCTCGACCAACCGCAAGCAGCTCCAGCGGTTCATCGGCTTCGCCAACTTTTATAGACGCTTTATAAGGGACTACAGTAGGGTTATCTCACCCCTAACTAAACTTACCTCTCCTTCGTTGCAGTTTTCCTGGTCCCCCGAGGCGCAATCAGCCTTCGAGAGGCTCAAGAAGCTCTTCACCTCTGCTCCTATCCTACATCAGCCCGACCCTCGGCGCCAGTTCATTGTGGAAGTAGACGCCTCCGACTCAGGAGTGGGGGCCGTGCTGTCGCAGAGGTTTGACCCCCACAACCGCCTCTGTCCCTGCGCCTTCTTCTCCCGCCGGTTGTCCTCGGCGGAGGCCAACTACGACGTGGGGGATCGGGAGCTTCTGGCCGTCAAGCTCGCCCTGGAGGAGTGGCGCCACTGGCTGGAGGGGGCGGAGCAGCCGTTCGTGGTCTGGACGGATCACAAGAACTTGGAGTATATCCAGTCTGCCAAGCGACTCAACTCTCGTCAGGCTCGTTGTTCCCTGTTTTTTAGTCGCTTTAACTTTCTCCTGACCTACCGTCCCGGGTCCCGGAACATCAAGCCGGACGCACTTTCTCGCCAGTTCACCCTGGAGGACAGCCCGGGCCCCGCGGAAATGATCATTCCTCCCTCATGTGTTGTCGCCGCGGTCCACTGGGAGATCGAGGACACCGTTCGAGAGGCCCAGACCAACGACCCTGACCCAGGTAACGGGCCGCCTGGTAAACTATTTGTCCCAGACTCTGTCCACTCCCAGGTGCTCCAGTGGGTCCACGCCTCCAGGTTCGCCTGCCATCCCGGTGCGAGTCGCTCTCTCTCTCTGCTCAAGAGGCACTTCTGGTGGCCCACCATGGACATGGATACCCGGGCCTTCGTCTCAGCGTGCCAGGTATGTGCTCGGACCAAGGCCTCCCATTCACCCCCTTCTGGACTCTTGTACCCCCTTACAGTTCCTTGGCGGCCGTGGTCCCACATAGCAGTGGATTTTGTGACTGGACTCCCTACCTCCCAGGGGAACACGGTCATCCTCACGGTGGTGGATCGGTTCTCTAAGGCCACCCACTTCATAGCCCTGCCCAAGCTCCCAACGGCCAAGGAGACTGCCGATCAGCTCACCAACCATGTCTTCCGCCTCCACGGCATCCCGGTGGACATCGTTTCAGACAGGGGGACCCAGTTCACATCCCAGGTGTGGCGAGCCTTTTGCAGCGGTTTGGGGGCGACGGTGAGTCTCACGTCCGGCTTTCACCCGCAATCGAATGGGCAGACGGAACGGGCAAACCAGGACCTAGAGTCTGCACTGCGATGCACCGTCTCCGCCAACCCCGCAACTTGGAGTTCGTACCTGCCCTGGATAGAGTACGCCCACAACTCTCTCGTTCCAGGCGTCGCTGGGATACCAGCCTCCGCTTTTCCCCGCGGAGGAAAAGGACCTTGCCGTACCGTCAGTCCAGCATCACCTCCGACGCTGCCATCGGGTCTGGAACAAGACCAGGGCAGCTCTCCTTCGGTCCGGGGCGCGCACCAAGGCCGCGGCCGATCGCCACCGCATCCCGGCGCCCACATACCTGCCCGGTCAAATGGTTTGGCTCTCGTCCAAGACCATCCCCCTGAAGACCGACTCCCGCAAACTGTCTCCCCGCTTCCTGGGACCATTTAAGATCGCCACAATCATCAACCCGTCTGCGGTGCGACTCCAGTTGCCCCCGTCCCTTCGGATCCACCCCACCTTCCACGTGTCGCAAATCAAGCCAGTCCGGACCAGCGAGCTTTGCCCTCCGGCCGACCCCCCACCACCCGCCCGAGTCATCGACGGCCACCCGGCATTCACCGTCCGCCGCCTTATCGATGTTCGTACCTCCAGTACCTCGTGGACTGGGAGGGTTACGGTCCGGAAGAGCGGTCTTGGGTGCCCAGGGCACGCATCCTGGACCCCGATAAGGTACGGGAGTTTCACCACGCTCACCCTGACAAGCCGAGGGGTCCACCAGGAGGTGGCCCTTAGGGGGGCCACCTCCTGTCTGCCCGGAGCTGGGCGGAGTTCGAGACTTCTCCGCACGCACCTGGAGCGCATCAGCGTAATCACCGCCACCTGCTGCTGAGTACTTGAGGGCTCGGCAGACTACACTCGGCGCCAGACCGTCCGCATGTAAACGTGAATGTTCCAGCACAGTTTTGTATTTTGTTACCTGCCTGCTCAGCACTCATTCTGGATTTTGCCTCCCTTTCCAGACTCCTGCCTTCGCCCGCTTCTGTACCTGCCTCTACGCTCCGACTCCTGCCTCCGTCCGCTCCTGCACCCGTCTCTACTCTCCGGTACCATCAACTCCCTCTGCTCTGCCTGTCCTGGTCTCTGGCGTCCCGCCTGCCTCTGACTCTGGGTCCCGCTTCCTGGACTACGCTGGTCCTGCTTGTCCTGGTCTCGTCTCCGTCTCCCTCGTCACTCCGGCCCCGACTTCCCGCTCCCGACCCGCTCTCCGTCCGTCTCGTCTGCCTCCTGCTTCCCGGATCCTCGTACTTGTTATTAGACTGTTTAAGACTGCTTTTCACTAAAGACTTGTATAATAAACACTGTAACCTTGCCCCGAGTCTGCACCTCTTGGTCCTTCCCGCACCCGTTACGACACCCATGGATCTTACATTTCTGAATAATATGTACAACTGTAGTCACAGGAACATCAAGCTGCTTGGAGATGGTCTTATAGCCTTTACCTTTAACATGCTTGTCTATAATTTTCTTTCTAATCTCCTGAGACAACACTTTCCTTTGCTTCCTCTGATCCATGTTGAGTGTGGTACACATCATGACACCCAACAGCACACTGATGACCTGTAGCCCTATATATAGGCCACTGACTGATTACAAGATTGTAGACACCTGTGATGCTAATTAGTGGACACACCTTGGATTAGCATGTCCCTTTGGTCACATTATTTTCAGCCTTTTCTAGGGGTACCTTCATTTTTGTCCAGGCCTGTTTCATGAGTTTATTTTTTAAGTAATTCTGTTGAAGCATGGTTGAAAAGCAGTGTCTGACTTTCACTGGTTACATTTCATAGAATTTGTATTTATTATTACTTTTGTCAGATTCATGTTATTTCTGTGACCATTGTGAGGTTTTCTATCATTAACTGAAGGGTACAAAAAATTTTGTCCATATGTGTATTTGTAAATTTTTCAGAAATTTATTCAATTGCAATAATTATGTTGAAATAAGTTTGATAGCACAATTTACGGTATTTCAGTTACCTCCATAACTCAAGACCTGAGTTGGACGAGTGCAACAAAGGCTTTGACACAGACACCAAGGCAAGCAAGCACTACATGAAAATACTTAAACAGCGATACAGTTACTACTGAACCTTGTACTTATGATTGAATTTGGAATACTACCTGGGAGTAGTGATGTGATGACACTGCTAACTGCTAAGTCTAAAGAGTTAGACTGCATCCAAATGGCAGAGCACAGGGGTCGGGAACCTTTTTAGCCGAGAGAGCCAAAAAAAGTCACATATTTTAAAATGTCTTTCTGTGAGAGCCATATAATATTTTTTTAAACTCTGAATACAACTAAATGTGTGAATTTTTAAACAAGACCAACAATTAGAGTATAAGAATTCTCTGAATGTATTGTTAATATTTTTTTTAATAACATTTGTGGGAGCCAAGTTTTGGTTTACGTTTGGTAGTGCATGCAAATTGTGTTAATATTTTAATGTTAATAAATGATGTTTTATGTTAATATTTGATTTACATGTATAAGCTACACTTTTTTTACTGCATTAATGTTGATTTTGGAAAATATCTTAGGATTGTCATTATTGAAGTTTTACATAAATATGTCATCGTCACTTTAAGAGCAATAGCGCGCACAAGGGAAAACACACGCGCTGTGAGAACGTGTTAGTTGAAGCACCACATAAAGACAGAGCCAAATGGTTTTCTTTTTGAGAATTACTTGATTTGATTACTTCTGTATTTATGTATAATTTATTCATTACTTATTGTGTTAACAAATGTCAGCTAAGATTTATCTGAGAGCCAGATGCAGTCATCAAAAGAGCCATGTCTGGCTCGCGAGCCATAGGTTCCCAACCCCTGCTATACTGTATACTGTACTGTTATACTGTATATTGTCTGCCCTGAGCCTGCTATTTGCTTTATATATAAAACAGTATGTATATATCAGTGTTTCTGCCCTGAGCCTGATGGAGTGGGAGCCTGCAGCACAGTTCTGTCCTCCTCCAGCCTTTATGAACTATCTCTGCCTTACTCTTCCTCAGACCCCTGACCTCCAGTGAGACGAGCGCAAATTATTCTCAACATTCTGCCCATAACCACTACTCCAGACTTCTACTTCACTGCATAGTTAATATGAAAATGATCTGAATTCACAAAATTCTTCTACAATTTCATTTCCTCAGGGTCCAGGCTGAATGATTATGTACATTTTTAAGCGAGATGCCCTTCCTGTAACAACCAGCTTCCTTTCTGTGACTTAAATGAAAAATGGTTGTGAAGATTATGATGATGATGATGATTATCATTATTATTAGGCCCGAACCTGGGACAACGTCCTGGCGAGGGACTCCTTAAAACCATGTCCAGAGCTCGGAAAATGGCAAAAATCAAGTAGTAAACACGCCCGACATGCCAGTGAGTGGTATCAAAATTAGAACTCGATGAGCTCTAATTGTCACTGATGACCCTGAGAAAAAATAACAAAAGATGATTCTGTAGTGCCCCCTCAAATTTTGATTTTCATTGGACCAAAGGGAGCTTGACCCGGAAAAAAGTCCACGTAAAAATTTGAAATTCACATGAAAAAATAGAACATTTCAGGACTTGACAAAAATGATATCATGGCCGTGTCCTAAAATGTACAGGAAGTCAGCCATATTGGATCAAACCTAAAAAGGCATACCTCTATTTCCAACCGTGCAGGCGTGACAATGTCATAAATGGTCTCATTGCAATGAATGGAGTAGTATTACACAGACACTGATTTTGGGTGGAGGGATGATGTAAGAGGGGTCGCAAGGGGTGGCTCATTACTCGCAGTTATTTTTCTTATTATTATTATTATCATTATTATTATTATAATTCTTATAACACTGGTCAACACTAAATTTATTGTCTAAGATTTTTTAGCTGATTTAGGATAATTTGTATGTGCTGAATCCAAAAATCACATTGGTTTTGCTCAATCAGGTCAACGTTCTGAACTAAGCTACATATTTGTTTTTGGATGATTTTGTTTACATGTATGAGTATTTTCTCAGTTCAGTTTATTTGTCATTGTCACAAAAGAACAACGAAATTGTGTTGGAGCATCCCATAAAGTGCATAAATAATAAATACCCTTAAACCCCAGTGTAAACATTGACCCGGTGTGGCTTCAGTACAACATGACAGTCTTGTAGCAGCATGATGGTGTCAGTAAGGTGCATAAAAACAGAGACATACAGACAGGGACTTGAGAATAATGACGAAATGCAACAATGCAACCAGTTCAGTGTTATTGAGAGTTGGATGTGGTTTTTGTCCGTGAGAGGGGGGCAGACAGGGGCCGAGAGGGGAGAGGGGCAGAGTTCAGGAGCCTTACAGCCTGTGGATACAGACTGTTGGCCAGTCTGGATGTTCTGGCCCATATGGACCTGTACCTTCTCCCTGAGGGCAGCAGGTGAAAAAGATGGTGCACAGGGTGATGTTGATCCCGCAGGATGTTGTGCACTCTTCTCAGACAGCGAGTTGAGTAGATGGTGCTGATTTCTGGAAGAGTGGTTCCGATGATTCTGCCGGCTGCTTTCACCACCTGCTGGAGTGCCTGCTGGTCAGCCTTAGTGCAGCTGGAGAACCACACTAAAAATCCATATGTCAGAACACTGCTGATGGCACAGTTGTAAAAGTTCAACATCAAAGATCTGGGAATGTGGGCACTCCTCAGTTTCCTCAGGTAGTAGAGGCGCTGTTGGGCCTTCCGTACAGCTGAGGTGATGTGATCACCCCAGGACAGGTCATCAGTCACGGTTACCCCCAGGAATTTAAAACTGCTCACCCTCTCCACCGCTTCGGAGCCAATGAGGAGAGGTAGGTGGTTGTTGTGACTTCTCCTGCGGAAATCCACAACAATCTCCTTGGTATTTTTGGTGTTTAAAAGCAGGTTATTGTGGTGGCACCATGACTCTAGGTGTTGCACCTCCCTCCTGTAGTTAACCTCATCATTGTTGGATATGAGGCCGAGCACTGTGGTGTTATCAGCGAACTTAACGATGAGATTGGACGCGGAGGAGGAAAGACAGTCATGGGTGAAGAGAGTGTATAGCAGAGGGCTCAGAACACACCCTTGAGGGGCCCCGGTGTTGACAACAAGGCTGGGGGAGGTGTTCTTGCCCACTCTGACACTCTGTGTACGATTAGTCAGAAAATCCACAGTCCAGTTGCACAGAGAGGAGTTGAGTCCCAGTTGGTGGAGTTTGGACCGAAGTTTATATGGCTGGATGGTGTTAAAAGCCGAACTGTAGTCTACAAAGAGGAGCCGAGCGTAGGTGTTCTTGTGCTCCAGGTGCTCCAGTAGTGTGTGCAGCACCATGGCTATGGCGTCCTCAGTTGACCGATTCTCTCTGTATGCGAACTGGTATGGGTCCAGGAATGGTGGCAAAACAGCTTTGATGTGTTTTATGACCAGTCTCTCCAGGCATTTGGCGGGAATGGAAGTGAGTGCCACAGGTCTGTAGTCATTCAGACATGTGACGTTTGACTGTTTTGGGATGGGGACAATGGTTGCTGCTTTGAAACAAGCTGGAACCAGAGAACAGGACAGTGAGGTGTTGTGTATAGAGGTGAAGACGTCCGCCAGCTCTGCAGCACAGTCTTTTAGCACCCGGCCCAGTACTCCATCTGGCCCGGCCGCCTTCCTGGTGTTGATGCTGCGGAACACACGTCTCACCTCATGAGTGCTCAGGACCGGAGCAGGGTCAGTCACGGGGAGAGGGGACAGGACAGGGTCGGTGTTATTCCTGTCAAAACGGGCATGAAAGAGATTTAAGTCTCCAGCCAGAGTGGGACTGTAAGCTGAGGGTGGTGGTGTTTTCCTCTTGTAGTCCGTAATAGCCCTGATGCCCTCCCAAACCTGCCTTGGGTTTGTGGTGTTCTCAAACCTGGCCTCGATGCGCCTCCTGTGATGTCGTTTGGCAGTATTGATGCCACTCCTCAAGTTAGTCCTGGCAGCCCTATATGCCTCCTGGTCCCCGGATTTGAAAGCAATATTCCTAGCTCGGATGAGTTGTTGAACTCCGTGTGTCATCCAGGGTGGAGTATTGGGAAACACACGGAATTGTTTCCAGCTTGTTATATTGTCCACACAGAAACATATGTAATCCAAGACAGTGGAGGTGAAACTGTCCAGTGCAACACGATTGACGGTGTCCTGCTCTTTGAATACTTCCCAGTCTGTGTGGTGGAAACAGTCTTGGAGCATAGGAATAGCATCCTGCGGCCATATTCTCACGGTTCTGATTGTAGTCCCAGTGCTCTTGATCTTTGGTGTATACATTGGGGGCAGCAAAATAGAGAGATGGTCTGACAGACCCAGGTGGGGATAGGCCTGGGCTCTGTATGCGTCCGCAATATTAGTATACACCTGGTCCAAAGTTCTATCTCCTCTGGTAGCACACTTCACATTTCGGTGGAATTTGAGCAGTACAGATTTTAAGTCCGCATGGTTGAAGTCCCCAGCCACAATAAAAACACTGCCCGGATGTGCTACCAGGCTGTTGTTGATGCTGCTGCTCACTTTTGCTAATGCTAACTTAGCATCAGCATCTGGTAGAATGTAAACAGCGCAGATGTAAACACAAGAAAATTACCGAGGGAGATAGAATGGACGGCACTTTAACAGCAACAGTTCTGCCTCTGTACTACACAGTTTATCCATTACCGTGATGTTCGTGCACCAGGAGTTGTTAATATAGATGCACAGTCCCCCGCCGGTCTTCTTACCAGAGTCCGCGGTCCTGTCGGCTCGGTAGGCGGTGCGGCCCGCTAGCTCAATAGCCGCATCGGGAATGGAGCTGTCCAGCCAGGTTTCGGAGAAAATCATACACGAACAGGTGTTAAAAGTCCGTCGAGTAGCGATCTGCAGTCTTATTTTCATCCAGTTTATGACGGATTGAACGAGCATTGGAGAGAAATATGGTCGGGAGCGGTGGGTTGAAGGGGCTAGCCTTTAGCCGAGCCCACACGCCCCCCCGCTTGCCTCTCTTCTGCCTCCGCTCACAGCGCTTCCTCCTCCGGCCTGCTGCTGCGGGTAACCCCGGGGGTTGCTTGACGATCTCCGGGGGGATGAGATACTCGGGTGTCAGTTGAAAATCTCCATAGCAGTTGTAGTAGCTCATCTCTGCTGTACTGAAGTGTGCCAAGACTGTGTGAAATGATACACAGCACCACAAAAAGTGCAAAACAATAGGAGCTCCGGGCCGCTGCGTCTGTGCGCGCCGCCATCTTGTCACCTCTCCCTTTAAAGGGCCCACGTCATATGATACAAAATTCTGTTATATTTCTCGCTATAAACAAATTCTGAAGATTTTGCATGTGCCAACTTATGACTAATTGTTTTTTTTTTTATATTACAAGTGAATGAAATGGCTTCGACTAGAAGATCTTGCAAAAATAAGCCTGACATATTCTGCTACATCTGCGGTGAATACACCAATGTTCGTAATAGGAATCAAGTCACAAGTTTCATAAAGCGTGCTTACCATGCTTATTTTGGTATTAAACTTGGTGACCAAGATGAAGCTTGGGCGCCACACGTGGCATGCAAGTCATGCACCGAGTATCTGCGTCAGTGGACTAAAGGCAAGAAGAGTTGTCTGAAGTTTGGAATTCCCATGGTTTGGAGGGAGCCGACATCAATAGCTACTTCTGGGCTATTGATGTGACTGGGATCAACAGAAAGAACCGAAGCAGCCTCAAGTATCCTGACCATGAATCAGCACGTCGTCCTGTAGCTCACTGTGATGAAATTCCAGTACCTGTCTTTGTAGAAGTTCCTGACATCAGTGACAAAGATTCCTCCAATGTGGTTTTAATGATGATGCTCCACATCCTTTTCCCCAAAAGGAGCTAAATGTTCAGGTTTCCTGAGAATCTGGGATCACTGAGTGATGAGCAGGTGGAGAGATTCCATCAGGACATAAAAGAGATGGAGACCAGGTATCAGGGACACTGGGATGCAGTCATGATGGCTGATTACTGTTGGACTCTGAAGAGAGACATCCCTGCTGCTGAGCATTCAAGGGGTTCATAAAAACAGAAGTTCATGTCCTGAATTTTGCACAATGATAACGTAACGTTCCAATTTACATGTACTTACCTTTATCAATTAACATAACGTAACATTTAATTAATACATTCTGTTAGAAAACAATTTTTATCTCCTAAAACATTTTTTGGATGAGAAATATTAAAGAAAATCAACTGATAATGTCAAAAAATTGTAATCAATTTAGTCAGAAGATCGGATTTTTCAAAATCAAATTAGCATAAAAACCTGACCTGACTGAGAAAAATGTATGTCATTTTTGGATTCAGCAGTGCAAAATGGTCCTAATTCAGTTGAAAAAACACAGACAACTTTCAAAAATGTTTTTTTTTGTAACCCAGTGTAATCATTATTATTATTATTATTATTATGTTTTTATTCTTTTACTCTGTAGACAAAAATAACTCTTACAGGTCCCAACTTAGACCTTTTCACACATATTTGAGCAAAATGTGTCTTGCCTGGGTACAAATCTATTGTATAAGCCACTCTTGAGGTCAAAATAAGTCTGCGGCGTGCTGTCTGCATCTAATTAGAAATCAGTTTATTTTCTGATAAACAGAAAGTGTGTCAGCATGCTAGTTGTTGTTGTCTGCTTTGGTGCTTATAATATCATTATAATTAGGCCCAAGCCTGGGACTCTGTCCCGGCGAGGGACTCATTAAAACAGCGTGGAAAATGGCAAAAATCAAGTAGTAAACACGGCCCGACATGGCAGTGAGTGGTGTCAAAAATTAGAACTCGACGACCTCTAATTGTCACAAAAGACCACGAGAAAAAATAACGAAAGACGACTCGGTAGCGCCACCTCAAACTTTGATTTTCATGGGACCAATGGGAGCCCGACTCAGAAAAAAGTCAACGTAAAAATCTGAAACTTACATAAAAAAATAAAACATGTTGGGACATGACAAAAATGATATTATGGCCCTGCTTTAAAATGTACAGGAAGTCAGCCATATTGGATCAAACCCGGGAATGACAAAAGTGCACACCCTCGCATTCAGGATATTTCCTCACACAGTTTTCATCACAAACACAAACAGCCAAATCCCACTAAACTCATGTGTGATTAAAGATTATCAAATACATTTTGATTATGACTTTGGGTGTGGTCAGGGTGAATTTTCAACAAAATCGCAAATTTTGGAATATTTCAAAAAAATATTTCTCTTTCACACATTTTTTGTTGGGAAAATGCTAATACAGTGTTTATGCACATTTCTGAGCTGAACGCAATGATATGCAAATCAAGGAACTCTCTCACAAAATGACTCTCTAGTGCCCTCTTCAAATTTCATTTTCAAAAATTCATAGAAGACAATCGATTTGTCGTGGATGTTGCCCTATTGCCCTTATTGTGAGAGGACAGAGCATTACCTCAGTGGCTGTGTAGACTTTAAGAAGCTGGACCTGAAAGCCATAGCCTCCTGGATAAAGGAGAAATCCAGATGCTGGCGCTGCGGCCGTAAACACACCCCTGAGCAGTGCACGCTGAAGAAACAGTGCAGCAATTGTGGAGACCAGCACTTATTAGTGTTATATGATCTGGCCGAGGCCAAGAAACGGGACCCTAATATCCTGACAGTGAGCACCAGCAGAGTCTTCATGGGCCCCCTCAGTTACTCAGGCGGTGTTATGCTCAAGGTCGTACCCATTCAGCTCCACTACGAAAGGAAGTCCCTGGACACATTTGCTCTCCTAGATGATGGCTTAGAGAAAACTATCATCCTCCCAGCTGCAGTCGAATCACTGGGCCTCAAGCAGGAGTCACTCTCACTGAGAACCATCCGCCATGATGTGATCCAGGTAAAGGGTGCCCGCGTCTCATTTCAGCTCTCTCCAAAGGCCAAGCCAAGAACACGCTACAAGATTACACACGCCTTCACAGCCTCACAGCTCTGTTTATCTGAACAGTCATGCCCAGTAGAGCTCTTGAAGGAGAGGTACCACCACCTACAGCGTGTGCAGCTCGAAGGCTTCACGCAAATACAGCCTTTGGTGCTAATTGGTTCTGACCATGCTCACCTCATCACTCCGGTCCGCCCTGTCCTGCGTGGGCCAGCACATGGGCCCGTGGCCATCTGGACCAAACTCGGATGGGCCATCCAGGGTCCCAGTTGCAGTCTGCCCGTACAGCCAAGAGAGGTGCACTGCCTGAACCTGCCATGCCTTTCTCCTGCTGAGACCCTCCATGAGGACGTGAAGCGTCTGTGGCAACTAGATGCCCCCCTCCACAGACCAGAGAAAGAGGTCACACGCTCTAAAGAAGACAAAGAAGCTATAGCCATGCTAGAGGCTAAAACCATGAGAGTCCCTATACAAGGAGTAGAGAGATACGCCACCCCCCTGCTCTGAAGGAAAGACTTCCCACAGCTCCAGATCTCCTCCGAAGGGGTTAAAGGCCTCCTGAGATCCACAGAACAGAAACTAGCTAGGAACCCAGATCTCGCTACCAAATACAATCAGGAGATCAAGAGGTTAGTGGACTCAGGCTATGTGGTTAAGCTGACTCCAGAAGAGGCTCATCACTCTACTGAATCCTGGTACGTGCCACACCATATAGTACATCACAACAACAAAGCTAGAGTGGTCTTTAACTGCTCCTTTGAGTTCCAGGGCACTGTTCTCAACCATTACCTCCTGCCAGGGCCTCCACTGGGGCCCACACTACTCGGTGTACTACTCCGCTTCCGGCAGCACCCTGTGGCTGTGAGTGGAGATATCAAAGCCATGTTTCACCAGGTCCGACTGCTCCCAGAGGACTGCCCTCTTTTGCGCTTCCTGTGGCGAGATGGTGAAACAGGGCGGCCACCAGGCGTGTATGAGTGGAGAGTTCTGCCATTCGGGACCACGTGCAGTCCCTGCTGTGCTATTTTTGCACTACAGAGCCATGTGAGAGAGCACAAAGACATTTACCAGGACGATTATGACTCTGTGCACACAGCTTTCTATGTGGACAACTGCCTGCAGTCCCTTTCTGACCCACAAGAGGCTAAGGCGCTCATCGACAGGATGAGAGAGCTTCTTCTCCGTGGTGGATTTGAGATACGCCAATGGGCGAGCAACATCCCGGATGTGGTTGCTCATCTGCCCAGTACTGCCAGGTCAGAAAGCGCAGAACTGTGGCTGAACTTCAAGAGCCTTAATCTTCAGGAGTCAACATTGGGTCTCAGTTGGCACTGCCCAACTGATGTTCTGGGATACAAGCATCGCCCAGTGTCTTACACCACCGTTACACTGCGCAACGTGTACAAAGTACTGGCCAGTCAATATGACCCACTGGGTTATATCTGCCCCTACACTACGAGAGCGAAACTGATTGTGCAGGCCCTGTGGAGTACAGAGAGAGGATGGGACGATCCCATACAAGGCACCTTGCTCCAGTCATGGCTTGCGTGGGAGACTGAGCTGTCACACCTCCAGCACATCACCATGCCCCGCTGTTATGCTCATCCTCCCAACAGCAGCAGTGTGACATATGAGGCTCACATCTTCGGTGATGCCTCTGAGAGGGCTTATGGAGCTGTAGCCTACCTTGGGGTGATGGAACAGCAAGTGCACATATCCACCTCCTTCATCATGGCGCAGTCTAGGGTAGCGCCCCGCAAACAGGTGTCAGTGCCCAGACAGTCCACTACAGTGCTGAAGTGGATCCAGTCCAACTCTTGTCACTACAAAGTATTTGTGGGAACCCGAATCTGTGAGATCCAGGAGCTGACATCCCCTGAGCAGTGGCATTATGTAAACTCCGACAATAACCCTGCTGATGACATCACTAGAGGCAAGTCTCTGGCAGAGTTAATTGTCCCGGGCCGCTGGTCACAAGGCCCAAGCTTCCTAACTCAGACCAAGGACATGTGGCCAAAGGCCCCAACAGATCCTAAAGATTGTAGCAGTGAGGAGCTCAGGAAGGCAACATTCTATGGCCATGCAGCTGTATCCCCGGGCCTCCCAGATCCAGCACAATACATATCCCTGGACGACCTGATCCTGGCCACCCAGCAGTCCCTGCATGGGGCGGCCACTCCTCTCACTGCAGCGGAGCGTCTGGAGGCGGAGGTACAGCTCCTCTGTTCTGCGCAGACTGACAGTTTCCCAGAGGAGGTCCAAGCCCTCCAAGCGGGCCACCCTGTTCAGTCAAACAGCCGTCTGAGTGCTCTTTCTCCTGAGTATGACAACATCAGTGGTCTGATTAGAGTCGGAGGCCGTCTGCGTCAGGTCACAGGTGTAAACCCAGACAGCATTCACCCTATTGTGCTGGCGGCAGATCACCCTCTGTCTAAACTCATCATAAAGCATTATGATGATCAGCTCCTTCACCCTGGAAAGACTGTATGCTGAGATTCGCCGCACATATTGGATCATCAGAGGACGTCAGGCCATCAAGAAACATCAGTACCAGTGTGTGCACTGCAGAAGATGGCGTGCTCCTCCTTCTACTCCCAAGATGGCTGACCTTCCCTCGTCTCGACTGCAACTTTACAAACCCCCATTCTGGTCTACAGGCGTAGACTGCTTTGGCCCATATCTAATTAAGATCGGCCGCGGGAGAGAGAAGCGCTGGGGGATCATCTACAAGTGCCTCACGACACGATGTGTGCACTTGGATCTCCTGCCTAGCCTTGACAGTGACTCTTTTCTTATGTCTTTACGCAGGTTCATTACACGCCGGGGGAAGCCGTACAAGCTGTGGTCAGACCAGGGCACGAATTTCAGAGGTGGTAACAAAGAGCTCCAGACCGCCTTTGAGAGCATGGCCCCAGAACTACAACAACAGTTAGCCAAACAAACCATTAACTTTCATTTCAACCCACCGCATGCTCCTCACTTTGGGGGAGCCTAGAAAAGGGAAATCAGGTCAGTCAAATCAGCTCTGCAGGTTGTCCTGAAGGATCAAGTTGTGGTAGAGGAAGTCTTGCTTACAACGCTAATAGAGGTTGAGGGCATCCTAAACTCCAAACCTCTTGGGTATGCCTCATCTGATGTGGCTGACAGTGACCCCATCACACCAAACCTCTTGTTAATGGGGCGGCATGATGCAGCGTTACCACAAGCAGTATATGGCCCTCATGATGCTCTGTCTAACAGGAGATGGAGACACAGTCAAATAATCAGCGACCATTTCTGGAAGCGCTTTGTCCAGAGCTACCTCCCTGGGCTCCAGCTGAGACAAAAATGGAGGAAGTCTACTGATAATGTTGCCGTAGGACAAGTTGTTATGACTGTAGATGCAAATCTCCCCAGAGGACTGTGGCCTGTTGGCGCAATCATCAAGGTTTTCCCAGGATCAGACGGCGTTGTTCGAGCTGCAGAGGTGAAAGTTAAAGACAGTATTTATCTTTGCCCCGTAACCAAACTAGTGGAGCTTCCGGAAATGCCTGAGGATACTGGCAGCACTTCTCCAAACTAGTGGACCTTTGCATGTGTGTATTTGCCCTGCAAATACAGGGGCGGCTGTTAAAAGTCCGCTGGACTGCATTACCCATGATGCACCTTTTAATATTGTAGTTCAAGAAAGGCCAGGGCCCGCGAATTCATTGTACCTCATTACAGTGTTAGGAGCGGAGCCTCATGTTCGCAGGTCATCCTACCCAATCTTGTGTGTATGAGTCCTGTGTACGTTCATGCGATGTAAGTATTGTTTGTAATTGGTTACGAATGCTGTATTTAGCCAGTTTATGTTATGAATGTGTATTCCTATCATGCAATGTACTCCATGTGCAATTACTACATAACAACGCCTCAGATGTCTCCATCCATGGGCCATCCCATTCCAATAGCTCATATTCTTCACTGCATCTGCCTGTAAATAGCGCATTTACTCATTTTGTACAGTTTTGTCCATTTATTTATTATTACATTTATACGAATCCTTAAGGTTTACGTAGAAGTTATTTTATTGTGTTAGAGCGCCCCCCTGTGGTTCTTTGTGTTATAACATGCCATTTTTTCCTGTTCATTCATTGTATGACTTAGTGGTGTTTCTGGTTTTGCTAATATACATATTTACTTTGTCTCTCTTTCTCACCCCCCCACCCCCCCCCCCTACACACACACACACACACACCCCACACCCCCACATACACACATCTACATGGGGATACACCACCGCAAACTCTGTGCAACAATCAGCCCCTCGATGTCATTTGCGCACTCCTCCTGAAATAAACATCCCTGAACCATACAAGTGAAGTTTGCCTGTTCCTTCTGACCGAGGACAACTCAGTTGAAGACGGATCAGTATTCAGTGCATGCCAGGCGCACACAGTACACAGTGGACGTGTGAAAAATTTCACAGGGGCCTTATTTGTGATGAGGCACAATGTGAGAAAGTCACATGACTGTAGCTGTTATGGTTTAGGAGAAAAATAATGGGTGGAAAATGCGTTTCCATTATTATTATTAGGCCCGAGCCTGGGACTATGTCCCGGCGAGAGACTCATTAAAACCGCGTCTGGAGCATGGAAAATGGCAAAAATCAAGTAGAAAAACGCCCCGACATGGCAGTGAGTGGTGTCAAAAATTAGAACTCGACAACCTCTAATTGTCACAAAAGACCCCGAGAAAAAATAACGAAAGACGACTCGGTAGTGCCACCTCAAACTTTGATTTTCATGGGACCAATGGGAGCCCGACTCGGAAAAAAGTCAACGTAAAAATCTGAAACTCAGATCAAAAGATAGAACATGTCGGGACACGACAAAAATGATATTATGGCCCCACCCTAAAATGTACAGGACGTCGGCCATATTGGATCAAACCCGGGAATGACAAAAGTGCACACCCTCGCATTCAGGACATTTCCTCACACAGTTTTCATCACAAACACTTCAAATTTGGCCAAATCCCACTAAACTCATGTGTTATTAAAGATTATCAATTACATTTTGATTATGACTTTGGGTGTGGTCAGGGTGAATTTTCAACAAAATCGCAAATTTTGGAATATTTCAAAAAAATTTCTCTTTCACACATTTTTTGTTGGGAAAATGCTAATACAGCGTTTATGCACATTTGTGAGCTAAACGCAATGATATGCAAATCAAGGCACTCTCTCACAAAATGACTCTCTAGCACCCTCTTCAAATTTCATTTTCAAAAATTCATAGAAGACAATCGATTTGTCATGGACGTGTGAAAAATTTCACAGTGGCCTTATTTGTGAGGGGGCACAATGTGAGAAAGTCACATGACTGTAGCTGTTATGGTTTAGGAGGAAAATAATGGGTGGAAAATGCATTTCCATTCTTCTTATTATTATTAGGCCGAGCCTGGGACTCTGTCCCGGCGAGGGACTCATTAAAACCGCGTCCGGAGCGTGGAAAATGGCAAAAATCAAGTAGTAAACACACCCCAACATGGCAGTGAGTGGTGTCAAAAATTAGAACTCGACGAGCTCTAACTGTCACAAAAGACCACGAGAAAAAATAACGAAAGACGACTCGGTAGTGCCACCTCAAACTTTGATTTTCATGGGGCCAATGGGAGCCCGACTCGGAAAAAAGTCGACATAAAAATCTGAAACTCAATCAAAAAATAGTACATGTCGGGACATGACAAAAATGATATTATAGCCCCGCCCTAAAATGTACAGAAAGTCGGCCATATTGGATCAAACCCGTGAACGACAAAAGTGCACACCCTCGCATTCAGGACATTATCTCGCCCAGTTTTAATCACAAACACTTCAAATTTGGCCAACTCCCACTAAAGACATGTGTGATTAAAGATTATAAATTACATTTTGATTATGACTTTGGGTGTGGTGAGGGTGAATTTTCATTTATGCACATTTGTGAGCTGAACGCAATGATATGCAAATTAAGGCACTCTCTTACAAAATGGCTCTCTAGCGCCCTCTTCAAATTTCATTTTCAAAAATTCATAGAAGAAAATCGATTTGTCGTGGACGTGTGAAAAAATTCACAGTGGCCTTATTTGTGATGGGGCACAATGTGAGAAAGTCACATGACTGTAGCTGTTATGGTTTAGGAGAAAAACAATGGGTGGAAAATGCATTTCCATTTTTATTCTTATTATTTTGGTCGCGATTTTGAATCCACTTTTGACCCCCTGAACGTTAACGAAAAGTCAATTTTATTGGACCCAAAATTCAAGTTTGGTGAAAAATGTATTATTTTGATATTCAAAAAAATTAATGTTTCAAAATGACTCAATAGCGCCACCACAAAATTTGAAATACATTGCGGCAATGAGAGACCTTTTTCATCGTAGACAAATGAAATTTAGTACAAAGATAGAACATGTCAAGTCAAGTAAAAAATTATATTATGACCCCACCCTAAACCCTACAGGAAGTCGGCCATTGTGGGCAGAACTCCATTTTTCCCAAATTTTACCTCTCACATTTGAATTTTTCATGCCTTGGATTTTCATTCAAGAAACTTACAAATTGGTAAAAATTAACTAGACCCATGTGAGATTCTAGGGAACTCTCTTGGATTTTCCTAAATCATAAAATGTGGGTGTGGCCAGCCTGCAAAAAAAAAAGATGTGTTTTGAAGTTTTAAATTGCCCGTAACTCAAACATGCAGTGTCCTAATTCCCGGCATTAATAAACGTTTTGTTCAAAATCTTCGTCTGAGTGCATAGACATGCAATTCACATATGTCAAATATAACATTGCTCCACAGCGCTCCCTTGAAGTTTTAAATGGCACGTAAAAAAATTACTTTGTCACAAACATTCGAAATTTGGCATGGACATTGCTATTGCCATACTGAACAAAAAAGTCAATGAAATCATATCTCTAGTTTCAAAGGTGTCGCCATGGCAACGTCTGACATTTCTCATTGAATTACATGGGTTTTGGTCAACAAGGATGAAAAATTATTACCTTGTCATAGACCATTGAAATTTGGTACACATATTCCTCTCACCCCTCCCCGAACCGCCACCTTAAAGTGGTGGAGGGGTTTGAGCACCCGAATGATCCTGGGAGCTATGTTGTCGGGGGCTTCATGCCCCTGGTAGGGTCACCCATGGCAAACAGGTCCTGGGAGACGGGTCTGACTAAGAGCGGTTCAGAAGCCCCCCATGAAAAGAAAAAGAACAAGGCCAGTTACGTCGCCCGGACTGGCATTATCGGGGCCCCACCCTGGAGCGAGGCCTGGGGTGGGTGCTCGGCAGCGAGCGCCTGGTGGCCGGGCCTTTCCCCACGGGGCCCGGTCGGGCCCAGCCCGAAGGAACGACGTGGGGCCGTCCTCCCGTGGACCCACCACTTGCGGGAGGAGCCATGCGGGGCGGGTGCAGAGAGATCCGGGCGCAGTCGAAGGTGGGGACCTCGACGACCGGATCTCCGGACATGGAGACTAGCTCTGGGGACGTGGAATGTCACCTCGCTGGGGGGGAAGGAGCCTGAGCTTGTGCGGGAGGTTGAGCATTACCGGCTAGATATAGTCGGCCTCACCTCCACGCACAGCTTGGGCTCTGGAACCCAACTTCTCGAGAGAGGTTGGACTCTCCATTTCTCTGGCGTTGCCCGCGGGGAGCGGCGGCGAGCTGGTGTCGGCTTGCTCATTGCCGCACAGCTCAGCCGCTGCGTGTTGGGGTTCACTCCGGTGAACGAGAGGGTCGCGTCCCTGCGCCTTTGGGTCGGGGACAGGTCTCTCACTGTTGTGTCGGCCTACGGGCCAAACAACAGTGCAGAGTACCCGGCCTTCTTGGAGTCCCTGGGAGGGGTACTAGACAGTGCACCAACCGGGGACTCCGTTGTTCTCCTGGGGGACTTCAACGCCCATGTGGGTAACGACAGTGACACTTGGAGGGGCGTAATTGGGAGGAACGGCCTCCCCGATCTGAACCCGAGCGGTGTTTTGTTATTGGACGTCTGTGCTAGTCACAGCTTGTCCATAACAAACACCATGTTCGAGCACAAGGGTGTCCATCGGTGCACGTGGCACCAGGACACTCTAGGTAGGAGGTCGATGATCGACTTTGTTGTCGTGTCATCTGACCTCCGACCGTGTGTCTTGGACACTCGGGTGAAGAGAGGAGCTGAGCTGTCAACTGATCACCACCTGGTGGTGAGTTGGATCCGCTGGCGGAGGAGGAAGCCGGACAGACCTGGCAGGCCCAAGCGCATTGTGAGGGTCTGCTGGGAACGTCTGGCGGAGCCCTCTGTCAGGGGGGTCTTCAACTCCCACCTCCGGGAGAGTTTCTCCCTGATCCCGGGGGAGGTTGGAGACATGGACTCCGAGTGGGCCATGTTCTCCACCTCTATTGTCGATGCGGCTGCTCGTAGCTGTGGTCGTAAGGTCTGTGGTGCTTGTCACGGTGGCAATCCCCGAACCCGGTGGTGAACACCGGAAGTAAGGGATGCCGTCAAGCTGAAGAAGGAGTCCTATCGAGCCTTGTTGGCTTGTGGGACTCCTGAGGTAGCTGATGAGTACCGACGGGCCAAGCGTGCCGCGGCTCAGGCAGTCACAGAGGCAAAAACTCGGGGTTGGGAGGAGTTCGGGGAGGCCATGGAGGAGGACTATCGGACGGCCTCAAAGAGATTCTGGCAAACCGTCCGACGCTTCAGGAGGGGGAAGCAGTGCTTCACCAACACTGTTTACAGTGCGGGTGGAGAACTGCTGACCTCGACTGGGGATGTTGTCGGGCGGTGGAAGGAATACTTTGAGGATCTCCTCAATCCCACTGTCACGTCTTCCGAGGAGGAAGCAGAAACTGGGGACCCAGAGGCGGACTCGTCCATCACCCTGGCTGAAGTCACAGAGGTGGTTGGCAAGCTCCTCGGTGGCAAGGCTCCGGGGGTGGACGAGATCCGTCCTGAGTACCTCAAGGCTCTGGATGTTGTGGGGCTGTCTTGGCTGACACGTCTCTGCAACATCGCGTGGCGGTCGGGGACAGTACCTGCGAAATGGCAGACCGGGGTGGTGGTCCCTCTGTATAAGAAGGGGGACCGGAGGGTGTGTTCCAATTACAGGTGAATCACACTCCTCAGCCTTCCCGGTAAGGTCTATTCCAGGGTACTGGAGAGGAGAATCAGACCGATAGTCGAACCTCGGATTCAGGAGGAGCACTGGAACACTGGACCAGCTCTATACTCTCCATCGGGTCCTCGAGGGCTCATGGGAGTATGCCCAACCAGTCCACATGTGTTTTGTGGATCTGGAGAAGGCATTCGACCGTGTCCCTCGTGGTGTCCTTTGGGGGGTGCTCTGGGAGTATGGGGTCCGGGGCTCTTTGCTAAGGGCTGTCCGGTCCCTGTATGACTGGAGCAGGAGCTGTGTTCGCATTGCCGGCAGTAAGTCAGACCTGTTCCCGGTGCATGTTGGACTCCGCCAGGGCTGCCCTTTGTCACCGGTTCTGTTCATTATATTTATGGACAGAATTTCTAGGCGCAGCCAGGGGCCGGAGGGGGCCTGGTTTGGGAACCACAGGATTTAATCTCTGCTGTTTGCAGATGATGTTGTCCTGATGGCTTCTTCGAGCCAGGACCTGCAGCAGGCACTGGGGCGGTTTGCAGCCGAGTGTGAAGCGGCTGGGATGAGAATCGGCTTCTCCAAATCCGAGGCCATGGTTCTCGACCGGAAAAAGGTGGTTTGCTCTCTCCGGGTGGGTGGTGAGTCTCTGCCCCAAGTGGAGGAGTTCAAGTATCTCGGGGTCTTGTTCACGAGTGAGGGAAGGATGGAGCGGGAGATTGACAGGCGGATCGGTGCGGCGTCTGCAGTGATGCGGTCACTGTATTGGTCCGTTGTGGTAAAGAAGGAGCTGAGCCCAAAGGCAAAGCTCTCGATTTACCGGTCAATCTACGTTCCTACCCTCACCTATGGTCATGAGCTCTGGGTAATGACCGAAAGGACAAGATCGCGGATACAAGCGGCTGAAATGGGCTTCCTCCGCAGAGTGGCTGGGCGCACCCTTAGGGATAGGGTGAGGAGCTCGGTCACACAGGAGGAGCTCGGAGTAGAGCCGCTGCTCCTACACGTTGAGAGGAACCAGCTGAGGTGGCTCGGGCATCTGCTCAGGATGCCTCCTGGACGCCTCCCTAGGGAGGTGTTCTGGGCATGTCCCACCGGGAGGAGGCCTCGGGGAAAACCCAGGACACGCTGGAGGGACTATGTCTCTCGGCTGGCCTGGGAACGCCTTGGGGTCCCACCAGAGGAGCTGGAGGACGTGTCCGGGGTGAGGGAAGTCTGGGAGTCCCTGCTTAGACTGCTGCCCCCGCGACCCGGCCCCGGATAAGCGGAAGAAAATGGATGGATGGATGGATATTCCTCTCATCATACTGAACAAAAAAGCCAATGAAGACATACCTCTATTTCCAACCGTTCAGGCGTGACAATGTCATAAATGGTCCCTTTGGAGTGAATGGAGTAGTATTACTCAGTTGCTGATTTGGGGGGGAGGGGCGATGTAAGCAGTAACGAAAGGCAGGATCTCACGTGGTGGCGTGTACCCCGTGGTCGCAAGGGGTGGTGAGGGCCTTTATCACTGCTTGCAGTTTTAATTAGGCCCGAGCCTGGGACTCCGTCCCGGCGAGGGACTCATTAAAACCGCGTCCGGAGCGTGGAAAATGGCAAAAATCAAGTAGTAAACACGCCCCGAGATGGCAGTGAGTGGTGTCAAAAATTAGAACGCGACAACCTCTAATTGTCACAAAAGACCACGAGAAAAAATAACGACTTGGTAGCGCCACCTCAAACTTTGATTTTCATGGGGCCAATGGGAGCCCGACTCGGAAAAAAGTCGACGTAAAAATCCAAAACTCAATCAAAAAATAGTACATGTCGGGACATGACAAAAATGATATTATAGCTCCGCCCTAAAATGTACAGGAAGTCGGCCATATTGGATCAAATTTTTTGTTGGGAAAACGCTAATACAGCGTTTATGCACATTTGTGAGCTGAACGGCAAAATTAAGGCACTCTCTCACAAAATGGCTCTCTAGCGCCCTCTTCAAATTTAATTTCAAAAATTCATAGAAGACAATCGATTTGTCGTGGACGTGTGAAAAAATTTACAGGGGCCTTATTTGTGATGGGGCACAATGTGAGAAAGTCACATGACTGTAGCTGTTATGGTTTAGGAGAAAAATAATGGGTGGAAAATGCATTTCCATTATTATTATTATTATTTTGGTCGCGACTTTGAATCCACTTTTGACCCCCTGAACGTTAACGAAAAGTCAATTTTATTGGACCCAAAATTCAAGTTTGGTGAAAAATGTATTATTTTGATATTCAAAAAAATTAATGTTTCAAAATGACTCAATAGCGCCACCACAAAATTTGAAATACATTGCGGCAATGAGAGAACTTTTTCCCCACCCTAAACCCTACAGGAAGTTGGCCATTGTGGGCGGAACCCCATTTTTTCAGAATTTTACCTCTCGCATTTGAATTTTTTGCGCCTCGGATTTTCATTCAAGAAACTTGCAAATTGGTCAAAATGAACTAGTCCCATGTGGGATTATAGGAAACTCTTTTGGAATTTTCTAAGTTATAAAATGTGGGTGTGGTCAGCCCACAAATTAAAAAGCAATTTTTTTAAGTTTTTAAATGCGTGTAACTCACACATTTAGTGTCCTATGTCCCGGCAGGAATATACTTTTTTGTTCAAAATGTTGATCTGAACGCATAGATATACAATTTACACATGTCAGACATTATATTGCTCCACAGCGCCCCCTTGAATGTTTTAATGGTACGAAAAATATTACTTCATCACAAACATTTGAAATTTGGCATAGACATCCCAATTGCCATACTGAACAAAAAGCCAATTAGAACATACCTCTAATTTCAAAGGTGTTGCCATGGCAACGTCTGACATTTCTCATTGAAATACATAGGTTTTGGTTAACTGAGATGAGAAATTATTACTTTGTCATAGACCATTGAAATTTGGTACACATATTCCTCTCATCATACTGAACAAAAAAGCCAAAGAACCTGTATTTCCAACCGTTCAGGCGTGACAATGTGATAAATTGTCTCTATGGAATGAATGGAGTAGTATTACTCAGTCGCTGATTTTGGGGGGAGGAGCGATGTAAGCGGGAACGAAAGGCAGGATCTTCACTGTGGCCTGTACCCCGCGGTCGCAAGGGGTGGCGAGGGCCTTTATCACTGCTTGCAGTTTTAATTATTCTTTTTATTTTGGTCGCAACTTTGAATCCACTTTTGACCCCCTAAACGTTAACGAAAAGTCAATTTTATTGGACCCAAAGTTCAAGTTTGGTGAAAAATGTATTATTTTGTTATTCAAAAAAATGCATGTTTCAAAATGACTCAATAGCGCCACCTCAAAATTTGAAATACATTACGGCAATGAGAGACCTATTTTCCGACATTAATATATGTTTTGTTAAAAATCTTGATCTGAGTGCATAGATATGCAATTTACACAGGTCAAATATTACATTGCTCCACAGCGCCCCCTTGAAAATTTTAAATGGCAAAAAATTACTTTGTCACAAACATTTGAAATTTTGGCATGGACATCCCTATTCCAATACTGAACAAAAAAGTCAGTGACACCATACCTCTATTTTTAAAGGTGTTGCCATGGCAACGTCTGACATTTGTCATTGAAATACATGGGTTTTGATCAACAAGGTTGAAAAATAATTACTGTGTCATAGACCATTGAAATTTGGTACACATATTCCTCTCATCATACTGAACAAAACAGCCAATGAAGACATACCTCTATTTCCAACTGTGCAGGCGTGACAATGTCATAAATGGTCTAATTGGATGATTTTGGGGGAGGGGTGATGTAAGCGGGGACAACAGGCAGGATCTCCGCGGGGGCGTGTACCCAGCGGTCGGAAGGGGTGGCGAGGGCCTTTATCACTGCTTGCAGTTTTAATTAATATTATAATTATATATAATTAAAACTGCAAGCAGTGATAAGGCCCTCGCCACCCCTTGCGACCGTGGGGTAAAAGCCACAGTGAAGATCCTGCTTTTTGTTCCTGCTTAAATCGCCCCTCCCCCCAAAATCAGCGACTGAGTAATATTACTCCATTCATTCCAATGAGACCATTTATGACATTGTCAAGCCTGAACGGTTGAAAATAACTGTATGTCTTCATTGGCTTTTTTGTTCAGTCTGATGAGAGGAATATGTGTACCAAATTTCAATATTCTATAACAAAGTAATCATTTTTCTTTTTTTTTTTTGTTGCTATGGAGCAATGTAAAATTTGATATGTGTAAATTGCATATCTATGCACTCAGATCAAGATTTTGAACAAAATGTATATTAATGCCGGAAAATAAAAAACTGCAGGTTTGAGCTACGGGCCATTTAAAATTTCAAAAAACTTCTTTTTTCTTTGCAGGCTGGCCACACCCACATTTTATAACTTAGAAAATTCCCAAAGAGTTCACTATAATTCCATCTGGGTCTAGTAAATTGTGACCATTTTGCAAGTTTCTTGAATGAAAATCCACAACATAAAAAATCGAAATGTGAGAGGTAAAATTTTGAAAAAATGGGGTTCCGCCCACAATGGCCGACTTCCTGTAGGGTTTAGGGTGGGGTCATAATATATTTTTTTACTTGTCTTGACATGTTCTATGTTTGTTCCAAGTTTCATTTGTTTTGAACATCAAAATAATTAATTTTTCACCAACCTTGAAATTTGGGTCCAATAAAATTGACCTTTCGTTAACGTTCAGGGGGTCAAAAGTGAATTCAAAGTTGCGTGCAAAATAATAATAATAATAATAAGAAGAAGAATGGCATGAAACGCTAAACCATAACAGCTACAGTCATGTGACTTTCTCACATTGTGCCCCATCACAAATAAAGGCACTGTGAATTTTTTCAAAAGACCACAACAAATCGATTGTCTTCGACGAATATTTGAAAATGAAATTTGAAGAGGGCGCTAGAGAGCCATTCTGGGAGAGAGTGCCTTGATTTGCATATCAATGCGTTCAGCTCACAAATGTGTATAAACGCTGTATTAGCGTTTTCCCAGCAAAAAATGTGTGAAAGAGAAATATTTTTTTTGAAATATTCCAAAATTTGCGATTTTGTTGAAAATTCACCCTGACCACACCCGAAGTCATAATCAAAATGTAATTGATAATCTTTAATCACACATGGGTTTAATGGGATTTGGCCAAATTTGAAGTGTTTGTGACAAAAACTGTGCGAGAAAATGTCCTGAATACGAGGGTGTGCACTTTTGTCATTCCCAGGTTTGATCCAATATGGCCGACTTCCTGTACATTTTAGGGCAGGGCCATAATATCATTTTTGTAATGTCCCAACATGTACTATTTTTTTATATGAGTTTCAGATTTTTATGTTGACTTTTTGCCGAGTCGGGCTCCCATTGGCCCCATGAAAATCAAAGTTTGAGGTGGCGCTACCGAGTCGTCTTTTTTCTCGGGGTCTTTTGTGACAATTAAAGGTTGTCAAGTTCTAATTTTTGACACCACTCACTGCCACGTCGGGGCGTGTTTACTTCTTGATTTTTGCCATTTTCCATGCTCCGGACGCGGTTTTAATGAGTCCCTCGCCGGGACGTAGTCCCAGGCTCGGGCCTAATAATAATGGAATTTTTTTTCCACCCATTATTTTCCTCCTAAACCAGAACAGCTACAATCATGTGACTTTCTCACATTGTGCCCCATCACAAATAAGGCCCCTGTGAATTTTTTCACAAGTCCACGACAAATCGATTGTCTTCTACAAATTTTTGAAAATGAAATTTGAAGAGGGCGCTAGAGAACCATTTTTGTGAGTGCCTTGATTTGCATATCAATGCGTTCAGCTCACAAATGCGCATAAACGCTGTATTAGTGTTTTCCCAACAAAAAATGTGTGAAAGAGAATTTTTTTTTTTTTTTTAAATATTCCAAAATTTGCGATTTTGTTGAAAATTCACCCTGACCACACCTAAAGTCATAATCAAAATGTAATTGATTAATAATAATAATAATTTAAGTTATTTTTTTTCTCATTAATGTACACACAGCACCCCATATTGACAGAGAAACAGGAAATTGTTGAATTTTTTTGCAGGTTTATTAAAAAAAGAAAAACTGAAATATCTCACGGCCATAAGTATTCAAACCTTTTTGCTGTGACCCTCATATATTTAACTCGGGTGTTGTCCATTTCTTCTGATCATCCTTGAAATGGTTCTACACCTTCATTGGAGTCCAGCTGTGTTTTATTATACCGATTAGACTTGATTAGGAAGGCCACACACCTGTCTATATAAGACACATGTGTCAAACTCAGGGCCTTGGGGCCAAATGCGGCCCGCCACGTCATTTTATGTGGCCCGCGAGAAGGTAAATTAAGGCTTGGCTGTCATTTTAAAATAAGTCTATACTGCTTTAATGTGTGCATTGACATTTAACTAATGAGATTTTCCCAACAAGTGACACTGAGAAATATTTGCAAATAATCATCCCAAATTGTTCAGGAAGAGGAAAATTGTCAGCATGGAAGGAAGTTTCAAGAAAGGTGCTAAAGGTGAATACAAGTTTGTGCTTTAACCCCTTAACCCCTGTACTTACTTAGGTGTTACTCTTGACCCAAACTTAACCTTTAAGAATCATGTAAAACACTGTGTAATTCCTTAAAATTTAATCTGGCAAATTTTAGATACATACGAGGGTCTCTTACAACTGAGGCATCAAACATGTATTTAAATTCTATGATTTTGTCACATTTTCTTTAATCAAATCAAATCAAATCAAACTTTATTTATATAGCACTTTTTCATACAAAAAAAGTAACACAAAGTGCTTTACAAAGCATTAAAATCAGTCCCACCCACCAAACCCACCCAGCCACCCGACAGCCCAACAACCCAACCCCAACACATCAATAATCATAACCAAACAACCCCCCACCCCAACACACACTCCCACCCCCCACCTCAACACATGTTAAAATACCTCAGTTTCATTTAAAATATGTTTAAGTGGAACAGGCTGGATAAAGATGAACCAGATGAGAGAGCGCCACCAGAGGAACCATCTGCACCAGGAACAGGGTCACCCACAGCCACAGGACACCAGCCCAGGGCCCCGAGAAGAGATGAGGTCAAGACCAAACCTCCAGGGCCCACGAGCCAGGGCCCAGCAGCCACAGCCAACCACAGCTCCCGGTGCAGAGGGCTCCTCAGAGGAAACACTGGCAAATCTAAAATGATTAAAAATAATAAAATAAGTCAAACCTAATAAATAAGTCAATAAATAATAAAATAAATAATCAATAAATAATAAAATAATCAATAAATAATAAAATAAGTCAAAACTAAACAGGTAAATAAAACATAAGTAAAACATAAACACACTAGCCAGCCTAAATAAGACTAAATAAATAGAGAAGTAAACTAAAATGATAAATACTAATCAAAAGCTATGCTAAAAAGATGGGTCTTGAGCCTGCTTTTAAAAACCTGAATGTTCTCTGCGGCCCTGAGGTCCTCCGGCAGGCTGTTCCATAGACGGGGGCCATAAAACTGGAAAGAGGCCTCTCCATGCGTGTGTGTCCTGACTTTGGGAATGACTTGGAGCCTGCTGCCGGAGGAGCGCAGGGGCCGCGAGGGTTCATAGGATAAAAGCAGTTCTGTAAGATAAGAAGGCCATTAAGACATTTAAAAACCAGTAAAAGAACTTTAAAATCGATCCTGAAACACACAGGGAGCCAATGCAGGGATTCTAATACTGGTGTAATGCGGTCCCGCCCCCTGGTCTTAGTCAGGACACGTGCTGCTGAATTTTGTAATAATTGTAGACCTGAAATCGCCTTTTTGGGAAGACCAGAGAGCAGGGCATTACAGTAATCTATACGACTGATGATAAAAGCATGCATCAGCGTCTCTGTGTTGGCCCGAGAGAGAATGGGACGGACTCTGGCTATGTTTTTCAAATGGTAAAAAACAATTTTTGTGATGTTTTTAATGTGTGGAATAAAAGTCAGCTCAGAGTCATAACGCCCAGGTTTCTTACTTGTGATGATGGATTAAAAGACTGTGACTGTAATTTGGGTAAAAGTTTCTCTCTCTGGGCCTCAGGACCGATGATTAAAACCTCAGTTTTGTCCTGGTTAAGCTGGAGGAAGTTTTCTGCCATCCAGGATTTGATGTCTAAAATACAGTTAAAAAGAGCATCCACTGGGCTGGTGTCATCAGGAGACATGGAGATGTAAAGCTGTGTATCATCTGCATAGCTGTGGAAGCTGATTCCATGTCTCCTGATGACATCACCAAGAGGGAGCATGTACAGGTTAAAAAGTATAGGACCTAAAATGGAACCCTGGGGCACACCACATGTGATTTTATGAACCTGAGAGGAGTAGGTGTCTAAGCTTACCATAAATGTTCTGTCTGTGAGGTAGGAAGTAAACCATTTGTGTACAGTACCAGAGAGGCCGACCAGGTGTTTGAGTCTGTTTAAAAGAATAGTGTGGTCTACTGTATCAAAGGCAGCGCTTAGATCCAGTAGAACCAACACTGTCACCTGTTTAGAATCATAATTTAGTCTAAAATCATTTAAAATCTTTGTCAAGGCTGTCTCTGTACTGTGGTTTACTCTAAAACCAGACTGACATTCTTCAAGAATGTTCTGTGTGTTTAAAAAATAATTAAGCTGGGTAAAAACAAGTTTTTCTAAAATTTTGCTTAAAAATGGTAAGTTAGACACTGGTCTGTAATTGTTAAAATCATTAAAATCTAAATTGCTCTTCTTCAGCAGGGGCCTCACCACTGCAGCTTTAAAGGCAGTGGGAAAGACCCCTGTCTGAAGAGAGTAGTTCATCATGTTTAAAAGCTCGTCTCTAAAAGATTCATAAAATGACTTGAAGAACCGTGTTGGAATGGGGTCAACAAGACATGTGGTGGGTCTCACTGAGGAGAAAACTTCATCAAGCCTCTCAGCATTAACCAGGACAAAGCTGTCCAGTGTTTCCTCTGGTAAAGACAAACAATCAGATGTGTTAAAAACAGTGGTTTGGTTAGATAAAATGTCACATCTGATTTTGTTTATCTTTCCCATGAAGTGGTCTGCAAACCGCTCACAAAGGGAGTCAGTGGGAGGGAGTTTGGAGTTGTTAAGAACAGGGTTAGTGAGATGGTCGATAGTGGAGAAAAGAATTTTGGGGTTGTTTTTATTGTTTGTGATTAGTTTGGAGAAATATGAGTTTCTATTGTTTCTGATGGCATTATTATATGTTTTTAGATGTTGGGTGTACATTTGAAAGTTAATTGTGATTTTGTTTTTCCTCCATTTTCTTTCTGCCCTTCTGCAGTTTCGTTTAAGTTGTTTTATTGATTCAGTTTTCCATGGTGCTGCAGGTTTGGGGGGGGCCTTGCTTAATTTAAGAGGAGCAACTGTATCTAAAGTGGATTGAAGTTTGCTGTTAAAATCATCAACAATAAAATCACAGGAGGCAGGTAAAACAATTGGAGGAGTGTTCTCTAAAATTTGCAGCCACTTCAGGGGTAAGATGACGCTTCCTCACAGTTCTCACAGAGGTCTCCCGCTGAATAAAACCAGTGATATTAAAAAACACACAGAAATGATCTGACACAGCCAGGTCAACAACAGAGGACACACTCGCAGACAGGCCATGAGTGATGACCAAGTCCAGAGTGTGTCCTCTGTTGTGAGTTGGCTGTGTCACATGCTGGGTAAAATCCATGTAATTAAGAACATTTAAAAATTCCGTTGCAACAGGGTCTAAAATATCTACATGTAAATTAAAATCACCGGTTAAAATAATCATATTGTAAGAATTATGTAGAATTGATAAAAATTCCGAAAATTCATTGATAAAAATACTGCACTTTTTTGGTGGTCTGTAAATTGTTACTGCTAAAATTTGTGGGTTATTAAAAACAACTGCGTGGTATTCGAAACTCTTAAAATTATTAAATAAAATAGGTTTGGTGGCCAGAGTACTTGAACATATAGAAGCAGTGCCACCTCCCCTTTTACTACCCCTAATTGAAAAGGCATAGTTAAAATCAGAGGGGGAGGCCTCATTGAGAACAACCGGTCCATCTCCACCCAACCAAGTTTCCGTTAAAAAGAGACAGTCAAGTTTGTGGTCTAAAATCAAGTCATTGACAATAAAAGCTTTGTTCAGCAGAGAGCGGACATTTAAAAGTGCCATGTTTATTGTTGAAGGAGGATGAGTAGGAGGAATCTTTGATAAATTAATTTTGGTGAGCTGTGATAAATTATTGATGTTAACTGTACGATTGTAAGAGTTTTTGTGAATAGGCCGCTCTCTGCTGAAAATTACCGGGATATGGTGTGATGATTCTATTGATGGCGTGGACGATGGTGATGGGGTTTCTGAAGAAAACCGTCATGCAGATTCTATTGTGAGCTGTATGTTCTGGGAAAGAAGAAATGAACCATGGAGATTTGGATGAAGAAGGTCCTTTTTGAACAGTCCGGGTCTCTTGAAGAACAGAAGGAAATTGTCTATGTAGGGGATATGGTTGGTGGTGCAGAAGGATTTGAGCCAGATGTGAAGTTGTCTTAAGCGGCTGAATTTGATGTCTCCAAAGCGAGGTGGGGTGAGTGGGCCGGAGATTATGCATTTTTTATTTAGACTATGGATGGTGGAGATGAGAGTTAAGAAGTGGTCCTTAAGTGTTTCTGACTGCTGCAAACGGAGATCATTAGTTCCAACATGAATCACAACTGTGTTAACCGTGGGATGCTGACGTAGGATGTTGGGGGCGGAGTTTGTGATGTCCTGGACGAGGGCACCTGGGTGACAAGACGTGTAGCCATTTTTCACCCTCACGTGTCTGACCAAGGAGGAGCCCAGTATCAGAATGGAGGGACCTGAGGGACCTGGCCGCGGCGCTGAGGCTGGAGCCGCTGGTGGAGCCTGTGCTGGGTCTCTCTGTGGCGCCGTGGAAACACCCGCCGGAGCAGAGCTATCACCTGGGTCACACCCGCTGGATGCGGCTGAGCCCTGCGTGCACCGAGAGGACGCGGCGCATACACCCGACTCACGGCGAGCAGTCTGGCCCGACGTGCGTGGGGACGCGGCCGCGGAGCCTCCGCTCAGGGCTGCTGGAGCGGCAGGTGGAGATGAGGGGCGCATCAGCAGAAAGTCAGTCAGAGAGCCCAGGAAAGGTGGTGATGAGCCCGTGCGCCACGCTCCAGGAGGTTTAGGAGCCGGGGTGAAGTGGATGCTACCAGGACGTGTCCGACAGCGGGCTGGAGGCTGCCGCTGAGGCTGTCCGGCTGTCTCTCGCGGGGCGCGAGAGTTGGCTGTCTCGCGCCCCGCCAACATTTCGGGACTCAGCTTTAATCCACGGATCTTTGTGAAGTGGAGTGGAGCTCAGAACTTTGGGTCTAGCGCCTCGTTTAATCCAAGTATCGGTGTTTATGGTACCCGGAGATGACGAAGAAGGCTGAGACACAGAGGCATTGGTGGCATTGGTGGAGAAGCTAACCGTGTCCGCCAGCTGAGCACTGGTGGCGGTAGCCTGAGTCTTCCCCAGGATTACATCCATATCGCGCTCCTTTTGGATTTTAAACAAGGTGGTTACTTGTTGTTCCAGCTCGGCAACTTTTTGACTAAGTCCTGCGCAACTCTCACAGCTGGATGTGGAGGTAAGAGAAGGCATTGTAGCACCTGTAGCCTAGCCTTAGCTAGCTGCAATGTCTTAGGTTGATAAAAATGTTAAGAGTCCAAGCATCCACTGGTAAAAACAATAAAATCCAGTAAAAGGCCGATTAAAACAATAAAAACAAGCGAACTCCGGGATGTACTGGTTATAAATTACAAAAATTTACATAATTTACAACCGCGGTCCTTCAGCTGCATGTACACCAAGAGGATCATGGGTAATTCTGCATAACAAGCTGGTCGCAGGCTTGCAAAACAGCTTTAAAGCCTCTTGAATCAATATATAAATGTGCGCTAAAGATTCATGACAAAAAATCCAGACAGTATCACCACTGTCAGATTCTCTCCAAATATGGTTTTCTAAACTTTAATAATCTGTTAATATATGCAAACATCTGTCTACTTTTTTAAATTATTCATGGTATTGCTAGTCCTCCTCTAAGAAGGTTTGTCTCACTGAGCTCAGAAAAAACAACTCGAGTCACTAGGGCGACCTCTAGAGGAGAGTGCAGCGTTCCAAAATGTAGGACTTCTTTTGCTAAATCGGCTTTCTCGATTGTTGCTGTGAGTCAGTGGAATAGTTTGCCAAATGAGATTATAGCATGTACAAGTTTTCAAAGGTTTGCACAGGTGACAAAGGAATGGCTAATATCAAAGCAAATTTGCACTCATTATTGAATGTGTATGAAAGAAAGAGTATTTGCATATTTGAATGTGTGAATAATTAGCTATGGAAGTGTGTGTGTGTGTGAGCTGAATGTTTTTAGAAATGTCGTATTTGAATGTGAGATGTGTTGTATTTGATATATGTATCATAGATTTACAGATTTCTCATGCATCTACCGCAAACTTATTTTTACTAAACATCAGCCTGTCCAGGGACTACAGGCGGAAATTAGTATTTATGCTATAACCTGGCACCAGACATTTTTCCTGTTTTTTAAGGTCAATGTAATGTTGTGCACTGTCCCTGTTCAAATAAAAGCATGCCATACCATACCATACCAACATTCCGGGTCATTTTGGTGAAATTGCCTTACTGAATATTCATGATTTATGTTTAAATGTGGCATTCAGGGTAAGGCACTCAGATCAAAACGGGACCGCCCCTGAGATCTCCGTGCACGTACTAGGGACAGCATCACGCCTGACTTGTATTAGATTGGATGTATAGGGAACAATAAAACTCGAGTAATTCTACTCTCTGGTCTCCAGTGATTCTTCTGATCGGATAAAAGTAACATGCTTACATTATGCGACAGTGGCTCAGTGGTTAGAGCTTTGGTCCCCCAACCCGAAGGTTGGAGGATCAAGTCCTGCTCGAAATCGACAAAAGAAATGCAAAAAAGTGACCGAGCAGATTTCACTTTCCTGCAGCAGATTGGACATGAAGGATCTAACTTCTTTTGTGGACATAATTTCTTGACTGGATTATATTCTCTAGACATGTACGGAACGAATGAGACCAACTTTGTGTGAATATGTTGATGTTTGACAAAACCAGAGCGCTTAAAGTTAAGTGAAGTCCAAATCCACATTTCTCTGTAAAAACGGCTTTCCTGTCAGCACTGTGGTGATTACAGGTGTAAATGGTTTACATATTCAAAGAGATGAATGCCGTAGCTTTCATTTTATGTGTAGATTGTTTGTGTGGCTGGCGCAGATATATACGTACATTGCTGTAAAACTGTAACGTAAAGGCGGCCCGAGGGCAGGCCGTCGGAACGTTAAAATCTGTGTGTTTTTTGTGTTATGAGGCGGGATCGGTACAATCTACATCGACATTTTGACACCAAACATGGAGCTAAGTATGCAAAAGCTAGCCTTCAAGAAAAACAACAAATTGTCATATAATTAAAAGGCTGTTTTTGAAGCAGTGCTGAAGGTATGCTCTGACAAGATACACATTTTTAAAAATGTCAGTGTGAGTTACACAGACACGTAATATTTGCAACTTGAATAAGTAATAAATACAGAAACAGTTATTTAACAAGTTTAAAAGTAGTTACATTTAAGTTTAAAAGTAGTTTAAAAGTAGTTACACACTGGACACTTTATAATACCGGTCACTTTAATAAGCCACTTTGCACTGTTGTTCTGATGCTGCTGTTGTATATATTTTCTCCCTTTAAGTATTTCATTTGATTTTTTAAGCATATCTTTTTAACTTTGTGCATGCCCTTATTTGTATTTATATTTATTCAGTGTGTTTATGTTGCACTTTTTCACCGAATCAAGTTCCTAGTTTGTGAACTGTGTTCACAGACTATGGCAATAAAAGTCTTCTGATTCTGATTCTGATTCTGATTTATTTTACATGACATTTGTTTACAGTTAGTGACATTTATCCTGCCGCAGTTACATCTGGCCCTTGATGGCAGCCATTTTGCTGATGTGGCCCTAGGTGAAAATAAGTTTGACACGTCTGATATAAGACCTTACAGCTCACAGTGCATGTCAAAGCAAATGAGAATCATGAGGTCAAAAGACCAGCCTGAAGAGCTCAGAGACAGACTTGTGGCAAGGCACAGATCTGGCCATGGTTACAAAAAAAAAATTCTGCTGCACCTAAGGTTCCTAAGAGCATAGTGGCCTCCATAATCCTTAAATGGAAGACATTGGGACAACCAGAACCCTTCCTAGAGCTGGCCATCCGGCCATCTGGCTAAACTGAGCAATCAGGGGAGAAGAGCCTTGGTGAGAGAGGCAAAGAAGAACCCAAAGATCACTGTGGCTGAGCTCCAGAGATGCAGTCGGGAGATGGGTGAAAGTTCTAGAAAGTCAACCATCACTGCAGCCCTACACCAATCAGGGCTTTATGGCAGAGTGGCCCGACGGAAGCCTCTCCTCAGTGCAAGACACATGAAATCCCCCATGGAATTAGCTAAAAAACACCTGAAGGACTCCAAGGTGGTGAGCAATAAGATTCTCTGGTTTAATGAGACCAAGATAGAACTTTTTGGCATTAATTCTAAGTGGCTTGTGTAGAAAACCAGGCACTGCTCATCACCTGTCCAATACATTCCCAACAGTGAAGCATGGTGGTGGCAGCATCGTGCTGTGGGGATATTGTTCAGCTGCAAGGTGAAACCTGGTTGCAATCGAAGGAAAGATGAATGCGGCCAAGTACAAAGATATCCTGGACAAAAACCTTCTCCAGAGTGCTCAGGACCGGAGACTGGGCTGAAGGTTCACTTTCCACAGAATAATGACCCTAAGTACACAGCTTAAATAATGGAGGAGTGCCTTCAGGACAACTCCGTTACTGTTCTTGAATGGCCCTGCCAGAGCCCTGACTTAAGCCTAATTGAGCATCTCCAGAGAGACCTGAAAATGGCTGTCCACCAATGTTCATCATCCAACCTGACAGAACTGGAGAGGATCTGCAAAGAGGAATGGCAGAGGATCCCCAAATCCACGTGTGAAAAACTTGTTGCCTCATTACCAAAAAAACTCATGAGATAATTAGCTCAAAAAGGTGCTTCTACTAAATACTGAGCAAAGGGTCTGAATACTTATGGCCATGTGATATTTCAGTTTTTCATTTTTAATAATTCTGTTTCTCTGTCAATATGGGGTGCTGAGTGTACATTAATGAGGAACGAAAATGAACTTAAATGATTCTAACAAATGGCTGCAATATAACAAAGAGTGAAAATTTTAAGGGGCTCTGAATAGTTTTCGTACTCACTGTACTGTATGTGTTAGCAGTCAACAACCCATAGGAGTAAAATACCTCCTCTTTAATGCAATAATGTGGAACATTCCAGGCAAAGAAGTACCCCTCCCTCATGAACACATATATACTGTACCATTAATATCTCTATTTTCATTATTAACAGTGCAGTGAGTCTTCTTATACAGTTCTTACAATAACCTCATGGCGCTGTGTCCCTGCCAGCACTCTTAAAAGCAGGCTACAGATCGATTTGGAAAATGCTCAGACGGAGTCGAACCACAGACAGAGAGCAGCTCCGGCTGTACTCACCCTAAATCAGCGTGTTATTGGTTTTATGAGTGCGACCCGGCTCAGTGTAATTGCTAATGTTCTAGGAGTAACCAGTGGAAAGGTGGGTAATGGGGCCATTCATAAAAGCCCTGATGGCAGTGCGTGGGAGGCAGCCAGGCCCAGCTTCACTGTTGGTTTATGAGCACTCGTAAAAACAGGCTGAGCAGCAAAACAGTAACAGGGCCTGCAGACGTTCAAATCAATACGTCCTCCGCAAAGCCTCTGCTACTGTCTTCTGAAGAGGAGGAGGGCAAAGAAAAGGAGGAGGAGAAAGAGGAGGAGAAGGAGGAGGAAGAGTCACAGGGGGAAGAGGAGGAGGAGAGTGAAGAGAAGGAGGAGGGCAAAGAGGAGAGGAGCAACACATATCAACACAAGACTAGACCAAGCTAAAGTGGCAATAAAAATCATATTGAAACAAGCTGTTAAAGGGGGGCATTATGTAAAATGTTCAACTTTCTGGAGTTTTCTACCATGTTATAACATGCCTGAAGAGGTTTTAGTTGCCATTCATGCACGCTTCATTAGCGATCTCTCTCGGCCCTATTCAAATGCTCCTTGCGGTTCGTAGCATGTTTCAGAGCTCCAAAGTCCAAAGCCTGTGTCATCCATGCTCCCACATGACAATTCTCCCTAAATATACAAAGACATGATACAAAACAATGCATACAACTTCACAAGCCTGATGTGTGCAGTGCACTGATTGTGTTGTGATAGCGCTGTGAAGGGGGAGTGACTTAGCATAGGGAGCAAAAGGTAGGTAAAACTAACATAAAATATTTAGATCATCATGTATTCTTTTAATGTTTTGAAAATGCTATGCCAAAAAAACAAACAAAAAAAACCCCAACAACCCCAAAACAGCATATTAACATGTTTAGTTTGACACTCTGATCATATTGCTAACAGTAAGGAGGGTTTGAATAGGGCCTGGAAGAGATCACTGTGTAGATCATTGTGTAGTCATTTTGCTACATCTGGAAAAAATAAATTTATGGGCACGTTTCCTTAATCCAGTGACCTGTTTAAATGAGCTGACTGGACACGTCACAGCAACATCGTGTGACCACTCTGAGGATGAGCGCTAGTGAGCAGTCCAAACTGCCAGGGATGAAAATAGACTACCTACTAAACTACTTAACAAAAAACTGGGTCTGACAAAAGAATCCATTAAAATACATCATACCAAGAACCAGGAACCTTGTACCATGTGAGGAACTCTGCATACAGTATAACTACTTACTCTAAAATCCTCAATGGCATTTACTAAACCCCTGAAACTTTCCCATATCAAACTTTCCCTGAAAGCCGAGCAAATTATTCTTTGTTTGCACTTTGTGAAACCCAAACATCTAATCTGATCCCCAGGAAGAAACTCAATAAGGCTCACAGATCTCAATCCCGAATATCTACGCGGCACAATGCATCCACTGGATTTCATTTCTCCCAAAGCGAGCCCTCTGCCGCCTGTGATGAACAGTAATCCGTCTTGATCACAAAGACAATGGAAGCCGCTGTCCCCAGTAATGTATCCATGTTGACAACTTTAGTGTTGTGGCTTTGTGGGCGGCCCACGGCATCAGCGTATTGGGTTGGGCACGCGCACACACACACACAAACATACACTCACAAACGCACACGCATAAAATCAGAAAATGAAAACAAAGGTCATACATCTAAATCACTATAGTTCTGTATATATTTCAGACTGAAGCAAGGCTGCTTTCAGAAGATCCATGTTTGGGGTGGGTATTGAACCCTTGACCTTTGGGTTGGTGGGCAAATGCCGCTACCATTAAATTGTATTTTGTGACACTTTTTGAACTGATGCAAAACAGAATCTCACTGTGTAAAGAGTCACAAATCAGGAAAAGCTGATGTGAACAAAGACAAGGCAAGGTAAGTTTATTTGTACAGCACAATTGGTACACAAAGTCATTTACAGAATAAGAAAGACATCAAATCAAAACATAAATCATCAAAAATAATCCTCATAAAATTAACATTTAAAGAGAAGAGTGCAAAATAAAAACCTTTCAGTCATATGCACAGCTAAAGAGAATCATTTGCAGCCTAGATTTAAACATTGTCAAAGTAGAGTGAATTGTGTCTGTGTTTTATGTGTTTCACTGAAGCTGCCTATCCAGGTCGTCGTTGTAAATGAGAAGTTGTTCTCAATTGACCCACCTGGTTAAACATTGAATAAATAAATAAATAAATAAATAAGAGGACTGTCTCACTTCTCCGACTGTTTTAGCTGCATACATCTGAAATGCTAATTCTGTATGTTTAGTCCTGGTTCAGTCTTGGTTTAGTCCTGACTCTTGATTTTTGTAATGTGTTTGAGACGGTAAAAACCTGCAGATGTTATTGATTTCATGTGGCTGTTAAAGTTCAAGTCTGAGTCCAATATTACGCCCATATTTCCAGCCTGATTTGAAGGTTTTAGAGAGAGAAACTGAATGTGACTGCTGACACATTCTCTTTGTTTCTGTGGACCAAAGAGTATGACTTGAGTGTTGTCTGAGTTTAGCTGGAGAAAGTTGTTTTGCATCCACACACTGATCTGTTGGATCAGTGTCAGAGTGAATCCATTGGCCCATTTTCACCTACTGCCAGTGAGAGCTGGTATTGTTGGGACAAACAAAACATTAAAGAGGAGTTTTTTTGCATAACCTCTCAGTCATCTAGGTCTGATCCAGACGGGAAAAAAAATGAACTGAAAAAGTGAAACATGTTCACTTCTACAACTTTTTGTCCAATTGACAGATTTTATATTTTTCTTTTAAAGGGGAGGTATAACCAACTTTACCCATGTACATTTCTGCATCTGAAAATGAAGATCAGTAAGCATTTCCACAGCCACTGAAGTCCACCTTGTTTCACTTCATCTGCTGAAAAACCTGTTCTAAAGCTGTGCACACACCCAAAAGTCCATGCATGTGAAATACAGCTGATGTGTCAAAGGATTTTTTGAGAGCTAGCTAGGTTTATATCAGGGGTCACCAACCTTTTTGAAGCTGAGACCTACTTCATGGGCAGAGTCATATGAAGGCTCTTCTGAAATAACACATTTGCTCAGTTTGTCCTTAGTTCTACATTATTAATAATGATTAAAGATAATCATCTATGTGAAGACACTCATCATCACTCATCATTTCTCATAATGCTCAACAATGACAGCAAGGTGGGAAACAGATATCAATATTAAGCATTTTAACTTTATTAATCTTAGTAATTGTAAAATTTTTAGATGATCACTTACATCACTACATCTCATAGGAAAAGTGGCCCATTTTCACCAGCCACGGACAAACCTTTTTGAAACAAAACATTTGTTTCAAAAAGTTATGTTAAAAAAAAAAAAAAAATCAACTTACATATTTTTAAATAAAACTCATTTGCTTTTTGTGACTTTTTCGTTGGCCTCATGAAAAAAGCCTGTTGTTTACCCAAATCTGCTTTTAGCTCAGGACTTTTTCTGCCCGTAGTGCAAAAAAACTATCCCCTTGGAGAGTTAGCATGAAGCTTTTGTGACACGTCTCTCCACATTGTGCCGCTTTGCCGGCACCAGAGTCGCTCAGCAGAAGAGACATACGCAGGTTTCTTTTACAGTTGTAAAAGTAGTTGTGAAAGTGATCATTTTTCTGCCATGTTTTTGGGGTAACTGCATTCAGTATGGATCTACACAGCGCTCGCGAGCGGAGCACTGGTTTTGTCATGCGCACAATATTAACCTTTGAACTGACTAGTATAATGAACATATTTTTAAGATATTGTCATTTTTAAATATATATAAATGCATGGGTGATTAAAAAAAGAGCAACATAATAAAATTAAATTTTACATTCAGCTCATTAGTGAGTTGTGCTATTTTTAGAACCAGCCGGCAGGCGACTTGTGTGGTCCTTGGGGGCGACCTGGTGCCTGCGAGCACTGTGCTGCTGACCCCTGGTTTATATAGATTGACAAATGGAGCAAACACAAAGAGAAACTGAACAGCAGTCATACATCTACACCTGACTCTTGCAGGTGAGAAGCTGCACACATCAAACCTCCATCTTTGTATTTAGGCCTGTCATCCTGTGTATCACCCACAGCTGTACTGTTGGAGAGCCGTGCTAGTAGAGCTGTGCTAGCAGGGCCATGTTAGCAGAGTCGTGCCCACAGACCAACACTTTCCATCCTGCCTGTGTTCTTCTCGACGCTTGTGGTGGATTATAGGTCAGAGTTATGCAATTGTGTAGGGGTAGCCTATTTTCTGCATAACACTGGAGAGAGATACAAGCTTTGGGGTTTTGAAATGCATGTTCAGCTAAAGATTAGATCATGTCGTTTGCAAAGTACAACTGTTGTTTTGTCGGTTGCAGGTACAGTCAGTGCATTGGTGGGCAACTGTAAACATTTTGGGGCTCATCCATGGAATAAATGTAGGGGTTTAGCCTCGTTTATGAAAACAAACAAAACATTCAAATGATTCAAAAGTGAGCATGCTTTCGCTTAAATTTAGAGCTGAAATTATCATTTGAAGATATCACTGAAAAACTTCAACCAGCTGTTGAATGAATTCTTGAATGAGATGAGTATGAGTGAGTGAACATGCCATGCTTTATTTCAATTTGTATAGGTTTTTAAATGTGCTGTGGGTCAATTTGGACTTTGTATTTAATGTTTTAAAACTTTTTTTTTAATTTTCTGATGTATATTATAATGTTTCCTCATACCAGGAGTTGTGTTTGTTTGTTTTTTTCATTCACATGTTTAACACACATATCCTGCAGTTCTTCTCTCAAACTGAAAACACTCTGTTCCACCTTGTAATGTCATGTGGCAATACAGGAAGTGCTCCACTGTGTTTTTAAACTCCATACACCTTCACTAGAATCATTTGGATAATTTCAGCCCTGGAATTGCCAATCTCTACTGAAGTAAAGGCAAAAGGAGTTGTTAACTTGAAGACTACTGCTTCATGACATCACAAGATGGAATGGAACATTTTGAGATGAGATGTTGACAGTGTAACTATAAAGGGTTACTCAAACATGTGTGGATGAAACAAAACATAACTCTGGATATGTTTTTAAGGAAGTAACAACATTTTTGCAACAGCAGCCATCATGCTAACTCTATAGTGTTTCAATTTATTGATCTTACAGGGACCCAACAGTATCCAACTCCCTGTCAAAATAAACAAACACATATAAAATATTTGCAATACAAACAAACAAAATACCTGCACAGGTCCATTTAAAACATTCAAAAGTTCTATATCAAAGTTCACTAAACAAGTGAAATATTGAATCAGTCTTTGAAATAGTTCCTCATAAATGTTCATAGTAAACACAATTTCCAGTGATGGTCTGTGGATTTAAACGCTGTGCTGAAGACTTCTGGGTTGATTTTTTACTCCTCCAGGTAAGTAGACGGTTTGAATGTGGGCCAATGTGTGGGCGTAGTGTAGGGGATAATGGAACAGACAGATCACACTTTCACACACTTGAGTATAGAGATGAAACCCTCGATGGCGGTCTTTCACTAGAACAAAGTCATTTGCACGTACTTTCTCTGAACACCAAAAATGGTCAAAAAATTTGTCAATTTCTGTCACTGTCCTGTCACTCTTACTTTAAAGCTACCATCTGTTTATTCAAGTTTATTCAATTTTGTTTAATTTTGTTTTTTACTAGAAGATGGCAGATGTGAACCTGATTCAAAGAAGGGGTGTTATGCATAATGACGTTTTGGAGCTTTCTACCCTGTTATAACCTTGTTCCCTTATCAAAGCATGCCTGAAGAGGTTTTAGATGTCATCCATGTATGTTTGAGTAATCTAGGAATCTAGGGATCGATTGTGTTGTAATAGTCCTCTGAAAGTCGAATGAAGGGACGGGGGACTCAAAAATGAAATTAAAACTAATTAAATATGTTGATGTTGTTTTTCGCAAAAAGTAATATGGTGATCTAAATATGTTATGTGTTAGCAGTTCATACCTCATAGAATGTATGTGAAGTTGCCTCATAAATGTGCAAAGCGTTTCACAGAGTCGGTTCTTTTGTTTGTGGACAGTGGTTTGCACCCACACTGCATCTGCAGTTTGCACACACACTGACCACATGTACTAGACTGTGAGTGCGAGGCGGAGATGCATGTGAAGTAGAGAAGAGCTGTGGTGGGGCGTTTTAACACCTCTGCTTCAGACCTGAGATGAAGAAAACCCAAAAAGTGCATATAGATGTCACCCAGAGCAAGAGATACATGTGCTGCACGCTCATAAGCAGAACAAAAGGTCACTGCAAAAGATTAAAGTCATATGAACAAATCAGCAGGTGTTACAGAGTATAAGATCATAGTTTTTTTTTTTTTTTAAGTCTAAAGTTCTATATTACATAAAATTGACTTTCATGAGCTTTTAAACATGTTATTACCTCTTCAAAAACATACCTGGAGTTGTGTTTTGTTTCATTCACACATGTTTGAGTGACCATTTATCACTTGGCTGTCTGTGTTCCCAAAGCTAAAAATACTCTGTTCCACCTTGTGATGTCATGTTAGGGTTGTCAAAAGTATCAAAAATCAGTTACTAAACTTCAGTTTCAGTTCTTTCCAACATTAAATGGTAGTACTTTCTTTTTTATCCCCAGGTGGTCTTATAAATGTGTAATCCCTCAGTGATCCAAGTAGGTTCCATAGTGGTCCATGGGTGTATACTAGTCTATGCGGTTTCATAATTGTTCTTATACAGTTCAGGAAGAAGCTCTAAAGATATTCAGGAAATGTTCATTTCTGTCCTATAAATGTGATTTTTTTTAGTATCAACTTGCTCAAATGAGTACCTAGTTTTGATATTAATTTTAGTATAGATTAGTATCTGATTTTTGATACTAACTCATTCTAAAATCCAACTTAAAAATAGTGTTTTCTGCAAACAAAATGACATAAAAAAACATGAAAAAAAGACTATATTCTAACTCTGAAAATCTTTGAACGCACCTATGACCAACAGTCCTTGTTGTAGTTTTGGGGCGACAGTGGCTCAGTGGTTAGAGTGTTGGTCCCCCAACCCGAAGGTCGCAGGGTTGAGTCCCGCTCAGACCAAGTTATGTCATTGTGTCCTTAGGCAAGACACTTCACCCACATTGCCTAGTATGAAAGTGATGTGTGTGCTAATGATAGGTGGTGGTCAGAGGGGCCGATGGCGCAGATTGGCAGCCTCGCTTCCGTCAGTCTGCCCCAGGGCAGCTGTGGCTACGATAGTAGCTTACCATCACTAAGTGTGGAAATGAATGAATAATGACTATAGTGTAGCGCTTTGAGAGGCTTTGACAAGCCTGTAAAGCACATTACAAGTGTAAGCCATTATTATTATTATTAGTCCTAGCTCCACCCCTTATGTGACAAACAACCTACTTTATCAGTGTGTATCAGCATCAAGCTTCAGCCTGGCTGGACACTTTGGCCAGTGAAGAGATTTGCATCTATCACAGCTTCATATCGGGTGTTTCCTTGACAAATTGAAGTGGCCCAGGGGAGCGCCACAGGCCGTGTTTTGAGGCCAAGGGAAAATGTTGTTTACAGCAGAGTCACATGGAAACAATGGCTCCCCACCGCAGCAGTCAGCTCTTCCTGTGCAGACACTACACAAGCCACACAATGTTTCAACTCGAGGCATCTGCACAAGATCCGCTCTCTACAATGGAAAGTAGCAGCTTTGAACTAAATCTGAATCAATGTGATTACAAAGACTACACGAGGTCTAACCAAGGACTGTTGATGAGCGATACCAGTTATTTTTGTTTCAATCCAATACCAAGTAATAGTATGGCACATCAGACCAATACCAATTAGGGTTGCCAGAAGCATTGAAAATCTGATATTAATCGATACTAAAACTAGATACTAATTTGAGAAGGTATTGATACTATAAGAGCTATGCAGTATCTGAGCAAGTATAAGACCACACAGACTAGTATACGCCCATGAACCACTATGGAA